>NW_026990581.1:0-119821 GCF_036250125.1 Pseudopipra pipra
TGTGCAGACCTCATCATAACACCGACCTCATAAAGCCCAGACATGTCATAATGGTGCAGGCCTCATCATCACACTGACCCCTTAAAACCCAGACAGTCATAATAGTGCAGGTTGCACCATGGCACTGACCACATAAAGCCCAGACATGTCATAATGGCGCAGGCCTCATCTTCAAACTGACCTCATAAAGCCCAGACATGTCACAGTGGTGCAGGCCTCGTCATCACACTGACCTCATAATGCCCAGACACCTCATAATGGTACAGGCCACAGCATCACACTGACCTCATAAAGCCCAGACACCCATTATGGTGCAGATCTCATCATCACATTGACCTCATAAAGCCCAGAAATGTCGTAATCGTTCAGGCCAAATCATCACACTGACCTCATAAAGCCCAGACATGTCATAATGGTGCAGGCCTCATCATCACATTAACCTCATAAAGACCAGACACCTCATAATGGTGCAGGCCTCATTATCACACTGACCTCATAAAGCCCAGACATGTCATCATCGTGCAGGCCTCCTCATGGCACTGACCTCATAAAACCCTGACACCCCATAATGGTGCAGGTCTCATCATCACATTGACCTCATAAAGACCAGAAATGTCATAATGGTGCAGGTCTCATCATGGCACTGACCTCATAAAGCACAGATATGTCACAATGGTGCAGGCCTTCTCATGGCACAGACCTCATAAAGCCCAGACATGTCATAATCATGCATGTCTCCTCATGGCAGTGACTCATAAAGCCCAGACACGTCATAATGGTGCAGGCCTCATCACCACACTGACCTCATATAGCCCAGACACGTCATAATGGTGCAGGCCTCCTCATGGCACTGACCTCATAAAGACTACACACGTCATAATGGTGCAGGCCTCATAATCACTCTGACCTCATAAAACCCAGACATGTCATAATGGTGCAGGCCTCATCATGGCACTGACCTCATAAAGCCCAGACATGTCATAATGGTGCAGGCCTCATCATCACAGTGACCTCATAAAGCTCAGACATGTCATAATGGTGCAGGCCTCATCATGGCACTGACCTCATAAAGCCCAGACATGTCATAATGGTGCAGAACTCCTAATGTCATCACAGTGACCTCATAAAGCTCAGAAATGACATAATGATTCAGGCTCATGATTGCACTGACCTCATAAAGCCCAGAGACGTCATAATGGTGCAGGCCTCATCATCACACTGACCTCATAAAGCCCAGACATGTCATAATGGTGCAGGCCTCATCATCACACTGACCTCATAAATCCCAGACATGTCATAATGGTGCAGGTCTCATCACGCCACTGACCTCATAAAGCCCAGATACGTCATAATGGGTGCAGGTCTCATCACGCCACTGACCTCATAAAGCCCAGACATGTCATAATGGTGCAGGCCTCCTCATGGCACTGACCTCATAAAACCCTGACACCCATAATGGTGCAGGTCTCATCATCACATTGACCTCATAAAGCCCAGAAATGCCATAATGGTGCAGGTCTCATCATGGCACTGACCTCATAAAGCCCAGACACGTCATAATTGTGAAGACCTCATCATGGCACTGACCTCATAAAGCCCAGACATGTCATAATGGTGCGTGTCTCCTCATGGCAGTGACCTCATAAAGCCCAGACAAGTCATAATGGTGCAGGCCTCATCATCACACTGACCTCATAAAGCCCAGACACGTCATAATGGTGCAGGTCTCCTCATGGCACTGACCTCATAAAGCCCAGACACGTCATAATTTTGAAGGCCTCCTCATGGCACTGACTTCATAAAGCCAGACACGTCATAATGGTGCAGGCCACATAATCACACTGACCTCATAAAACCCAGACATGTCATAATGGTGCAGGCCTCATTATCACACTGACCTCATAAAGCCCAGACATGTCAGAATGGTGCAGGTCTCATCATGGCATTGACGACATAAAGCTCAGACATGTCATAATGGTGCAGGTCTCATCACGACACTGACCTCATAAGGCCCAGACACCGTCATAAAGATGCAGGTCTCATTATCACACGGACCGCATAAAGCCCAGACATGTCATAATGGTTTAGGCCTCGTCATCACAGTGACTTCATAAAGACCAGACATGTCATAATGGTGCAGTTCTCATCATCACACTTACCTCATAAAAGCCCAGACATGTCATAATGGTGCAGGCCTCATCATCACAGTGACCTCATAAAGCCCAGAAATGACATAATGGTGCAGGCCTCCTCATGGCACTGACCTCATAAAGCCCAGACATGTCATAATGGTGCAGGCCTCATCACACCACTGACTTTATTAAGCCCTGACACCTCCTAATGGTGCAGGTCTCATCATCACACTGACCTAATAATGCCCAGACACCCATAATGGTGCAGGTCTCATCATCACATTTACCTCATAAAGCCCAGACACGTCATAATTGTGGAGGCCTCCTCATGGCACAGACCTCATAAAGCCCAGACACTTCATAATTGTGAAGACCTCATCATGGCACTGACCTCATAAAACCCAGACATGTCATAATGGTGCAGGCCTCATCATAACAGTGACCTCATAAAGCCCACACACCTCTTAATAATGCAGGTCTCATCATAACGCCGACCTCATAAAGCCCAAACATATCATAATGGTGCAGGTCTCATCATCACACTGACCTCATAAAGCCCAGACACGTCATAATGGTGCAGGCCTCCTCATGGCACAGACCTCATAAAGCCCAGACACGTCATAATGGTGCAGGACTCCTCATGGCACTGACCTCATAAAGCCCAGACATGTCATAATGGTGCAGGCCTCCTCATGACACTGACCTCATAAAGCCCAGACATGTCATAATGCTGCAGGACTCATCATCACACTGACCTCATAAAGCCTAGACACCTCATAAAAGTGCAGGTCTGATCATCACACTTACCTCATAAAGCCTGGATACCTCATAATGGTGCAGGTCTCATCATCACACTGACCTCATAAAGCCCAGACATGTCATAAAGGTGCAGGCCTCATCATCACACTGACCTCATAAAGCCCAGACCTGACATAATGGCCCAGATTTCCTCATGGCACTGACCTGATAAAGCCAGACATATCATAAGGGGTGCAGGCGTCATCAAGGCACCGACCCCATAAAGCCCTGACAACTCATAATGGTGCACGTCTCATCATCACACTGACCTCATAAATCCCAGACATGTCATAATGTTGCAGGCCTCATCATCACAGTGACCTCATAAAGCCCAGATATGTCATAATGGTGCAGACCTCATCATAACACCGACCTCATAAAGCCCAGACATGTCATAATGGTGCAGGCCTCATCATCACACTGACCCCTTAAAACCCAGACAGTCATAATAGTGCAGGTTGCACCATGGCACTGACCACATAAAGCCCAGACATGTCATAATGGCGCAGGCCTCATCTTCAAACTGACCTCATAAAGCCCAGACATGTCACAGTGGTGCAGGCCTTATCATCACACTGACCTCATAATGCCCAGACACCTCATAATGGTACAGGCCACAGCATCACACTGACCTCATAAAGCCCAGACACCCCATTATGGTGCAGATCTCATCATCACATTGACCTCATAAAGCCCAGAAATGTCGTAATCGTTCAGGGCAAATAATCACACTGACCTCATAAAGCCCAGACATGTCATAATGGTGCAGGCCTCATCATCACATTAACCTCATAAAGACCAGACACCTCATAATGGTGCAGGCCTCATTATCACACTGACCTCATAAAGCCCAGACATGTCATCATCGTGCAGGCCTCCTCATGGCACTGACCTCATAAAACCCTGACACCCCATAATGGTGCAGGTCTCATCATCACATTGACCTCATAAAGACCAGAAATGTCATAATGGTGCAGGTCTCATCATGGCACTGACCTCATAAAGCACAGATATGTCACAATGGTGCAGGCCTTCTCATGGCACAGACCTCATAAAGCCCAGACATGTCATAATCATGCATGTCTCCTCATGGCAGTGACCTCATAAAGCCCAGACACGTCATAATGGTGCAGGCCTCCTCATGACACTGACCTCATAAAGACCACACACGTCATAATGGTGCAGGCCTCATAATCACTCTGACCTCATAAAACCCAGACATGTCATAATGGTGCAGGCCTCATCATGGCACTGACCTCATAAAGCCCAGACATGTCATAATGGTGCAGGCCTCATCATCACAATGACCTCATAAAGCCTAGACACGTCATAATGGTGCAGGCCTCATCATGACACTTACCTCATAAAGCCCAGACACCTCATAATGGTGCAGGCCTCATCATGGCGCTGACATCATAAAGCCCACACATGTCATAATGGTGCAGGCCTCATCATCACAGTGACCTCATAAAGCCCAGACACCTCATAACAGTGCAGGCCTCATCATCACAGTGTCCTCATAAAGCCCAGACATGTCATAATGGTATAGGCCTCATCATGGCACGGACCACATAAAACCCAGACCTGTCCTAATGGTGCAGGCCTCATCATGGCACTGACCTCATAAGACCCTGACATGTCATAATGGTGCAGGCCTCATCATCGCATTAACCTCATAAACCCAGACACCCCATAATGGTGCAGGTCTCATCATCACATTTACCCCATAAAGCCCAGAAATGTCATAATCGTGAAGGTCTCATCATGGCACTGACCTCATAAAACCCTGACACCCCATAATGGTGCAGGTCTCATCATCACATTGACCTCATAAAGTCCAGAAATGACATAATGGTGCAGGTCTCATCATGGCACTGACCTCATAAAGCACAGATATGTCACAATGGTGCAGGCCTCATCTTCAAACTGACCTCATAAAGCCCAGACATGTCACAGTGGTGCAGGCCTCATCATCACACTGACCTCATAATGCCCAGACACCTCATAATGGTACAGGCCTCAGCATCACACTGACCTCATAAAGCCCAGACACCCCATTATGGTGCAGATCTCATCATCACATTGACCTCATAAAGCCCAGAAATGTCGTAATCGTTCAGGCCAAATCATCACACTGACCTCATAAAGCCCAGACATGTCATAATGGTGCAGGCCTCATCATCACATTAACCTCATAAAGACCAGACACCTCATAATGGTGCAGGCCTCATTATCACACTGACCTCATAAAGTCCAGAAATGTCATAATGGTGCAGAACTCCTAATGTCATCACAGAGACCTCATAAAGCCCAGAAATGACATAATGATTCAGGCCTCATGATGGCACTGACCTCATAAAGCCCAGACACGTCATAATGGTGCAGGCCTCATCATCACACTGACCTCATAAAGCCCTGACGCCCAATTATGGTGCAGGCCTCATCATCACATTGACCTCATAAAGCCCAGACATGTCATAATGGTACAGGCCTCATCATCACACGCACCTCATAAAGCCCAGACATGTCATAATGGTGCAGGCCTCATCATCACATTGACCTCATAAAGCCCAGACATGTCATAATGTTGCAGGCCTCATCATCACATTGACCTCATAAAGTCCAGACATGTCATAATGACCCAGGCCTCCTCATGGGGCTGACCTCATAAAGCCCACACATGTCATAATGGTGCAGGCCTCATCATCACAGTGACCTCATAAAGCCCAGACATGTCATAATGGTATAGGCCTCATCGTGGCACTGACCTCATAAAGCCCAGACATGTCATAATGGTACAGGCCTCCTCATGGCACTGACCTCATAAAACCTATACATGTCATAATGGTGCAGGTCTCATCATCACACTGACCACATAAAGCCCAGACATGTCATAAAGGTGCAGGCCTCATCATCACAGTGACCTCATAAAAACCAGTCATGTCATAATGGTGCAGGTCTCATCATCACACTGACATCATAAAACCCAGACACCTCATAACATTGCAGGCCTCCTCCTGGCACTAACCTCAAAAAGCCCAGACATGTCATAATGGTGCAGACCTCATCATGGCACTGACCTCATAAAGCCCAGACATGCCATAATGGTGCAGGCCTCATCATCACACTGACCTCATAATGCCCACACACCTCATAATGGTTCAGACCTCATCATGGCACTGACCTCATAAAGCCCAGACATGTCATAATGGTGCAGACCTCATCATGGCACTGACCTCATAAAGCCCAGACATGTCATAGTGGTGCAGGCCTCATCATCGCATTAACCTCGTAAAGCCCAGACACCTCATAATGGTGCAGACCTCATCATAACACCGACCTCATAAAGCCCAGACACATCATAATGGACCAGACCTCATTATCACACTGACCTCATAAAGCCCAGACATGTCATAATGGTGCAGGCCTCCTCATGGCACTGACCTCATAAAGCCCTGACACCCCATAATGGTGCAGGCCTCATCATCACATTGACCACATAAAGCCCAGAAATGTCATAATGGTGCGGGTCTCATTATGGCACTGACCTCATAAAGCACAGATATGTCACAATGGTACAGGCCTTCTCATGGCACAGACCTCATAAAGCCCAGACATGTCATAATGGTTCAGACCTCATCGTGGCACTGACCTCATAAAGCCCACACATGTCATAATGGTGCAGAACTCCAAATGTCATCACAGTGACCACTTAAAGCCCAGACATGTAATAATGGTGCAGGCCTCCTCATGGCACTGACCGCATAAAGCCCAGACATGTCATAATGGTGCAGGCCTCATCATCACACTGACCTCATAAAGCCCAGACATGTCATAATGGTGCAGGCCTCATCATCACACTGAACTCTTAAAGCCCAGACATGTCATAATGGTGCAGGCCTCATCATCGCACTGATATCATAAAACCCAGACACCTCATAACAGTGCAGGCCTCCTCATGGCACTAACCTCAAAAAGCCCAGACGTCATAATGGTGCAGACCTCATCATGGCACTGACCTCATAAAGCCCAGACATGTCGTATTGGTGCAAGCCTCATCATCATAGTTATCTCATACAGCCCAGACACCTCATAATATTGCAGGTCTCATGATCACACTGACCTCATAAAGCCCAGACTCCTCATAATGGTGCACACCTGATAATAACATTGACGTCATAAAGCCCAGACCTCTCATATTGGTGCAGGCCTCATCATGGCACAAACCTCATAAAACCCAGACATGTCATAATGGTGCAGGCCTCAACATGGCACTGACCTCATAAAGCCCAGACATATCATAATGGTGCAGTTCTCATCATCACTGTGACCTCATATATCCCATACATGTCATAATGGTGCAGGTCTCATCAGGGCACTGACCTCATAAAGCCCAGACATGTGATAATGGTGCAGGCCTCTTCATCACAGTGCCCTCATAAAGCCCTCCCTGGTCTACCAATGGGTCTTGCTGCACCTGGGCTCTGCCTGCAGACACTAGCTGGGAGATAAAGAAGAAAAGCCGTTAGAACTACTCTTTGCACTGGATGTTGTTTCCCAGAAGAAAGGGCACAGAAACAGTAAGGATGATACGGATAAAAATTTGACGAGACTGTCAAGGTGTGCAGTTGTGGAAGTGTCCATTAGAGTTACTCGAGAGATGAGTGCGGGAAAGAGAGGTGGATTTTTGGAGTCACTGTAGAATGGGAAGCTGCGCGACTAAGCTAAGCAAGAGAGAAAGGAAAGCAGGAAAGGGGAAGGCCTCCTCTCCGCCTCCTCTCTCTCCTCTGTCTTCGTCTCCGTCCACTGCCCTCCTCATCCAACTCAGCCCGGGTGCTGTGCTTGCGCCGACGCCTCTGGGGCTCTCGTCGGGTGCGGGCTGGATCCGGAGGGCCGGCAAGAGCGGCGACAGCCGGGCGGCAGTCGGAGCTCTGCGCCGCGGAGGCGGCGGGGCCGGGCTAGGTGGGAGGGGTTAGGACTGGTCTCGAGGAGTTCAAGATTGACAGACCATGAGCTTTTTTCGTGGTCATCATCTCTTCCTTCTCATCTCTCTTTTGCTGGCCCCGGGGAGACTCCTGAATTGTCCTCCACAGCAGGCGCTTTTGAGAATGCTCGAGGGGCATGAGAGGCAGAACATCCCTCCCAACTCAGCTCCCCGGGTCAGCCTCTCCTGGCCTGTCCCGGGGATCATCCCTACTGGTAACAGGAGCAATTCTGCTGGTGACAAAGACCACCTGGTCTTTTGTCAGGGGATGTGGCACGAGTGCTACGGAGAGGCATTGCATGGGAGAAGCAGCATCCCCAGAGAAAGCTCGGACGTGGCATGGCATCTCCCACCTTCTTTGGACTTTCTGGCGATGCAGCCTCTGTGAGGAGATCTCTTCGGTGCACAAGGTTGGCACCCAGCGACCGGGGGGCCGCGGCTGGAGTTGCCGTGCAGGTCCCTCCAGGGAGGGAGGCTGCCGTCCTGCCTGGCAGGTTCTTCACAGAGCTCCGTCTCCCAACTAGCCTCCCGTCCGTCCCTCCCTCTGCTCCATAAAGTATTCCCTCGGAACACTCACCGCTCTTTTCTCTGTCGAGCCGTTCCCGTTTCCTTGCTTTACTCTCGGTCCTTCAGAGACCTCCTGCAGTCCGTCCTTCCCCTTTTCTACTTTCCTTTCTCTCTTGCTTAGCTGAGTCGCGCAGCTTCCCATTCTTCAGTGACTCCAAAAATCCACCTCTCTTTCCCGCACGCAACTCTCCAGCAAATTCTAATGGGCACTTCCACAACTGCACACCTTGACAGTCTCGTCAAATTCTTCTCCGTACGGTCCTGACTCTTTCTGTACCCTGTCTTCTGGGAAACAACATCCAGTGCAAAAAGCCATTCTGACGGCTTTTTGTCTTTATCTCCCCGCCAGTGTCTGCAGGCAGAGCCCAGGGGTACTAGGACACATTGGTGGAGACAACGGAAGGCAGTGAGATCATCAGAAAGTGTTCACACGCCAACCTCCGGAGCGGCGATTTTATCCCTTTCTACCGGCAGCTCCCGGGTCACAGCACGGAACTCCTCGCGCGCGCTGCTAAAGGGTGCCGAGAGCTGCGTGCGCCAGCGGGGCGGCTGTCGTTGTCGGGAGATGGACGTTGGACCTTCCTCTAACTCTCCGGACCCCGCCTTGGGGCCACGGCTCTGTATTCCTTCCCCCTGGCAGACAGGGATTCATTGACACGGTCGTCTTTGGAGCTTTCAGGGGATTTTCTTAGAAATGCACAATTAGTTTTATGAGGTCAGTGCCATGAATGCTCGAGGGGCACGAGACGCAGAACATCCCTCCCGGCTCAGCTCCCCGGGTCAGCCTCTCCTGGTCTGTCTCGGGGAGCATCCCTGCTGGCAGCAGGGGTAATTCTGCTAGCGACAAAGACCACCTGGGCTTTTGTCAGGGGCTGTGGTACGAGTGCTACGGCGAGGCAGTGCATGGGAGAAGCAGCATCCCCAGAGAAAGCTCGGATGTGGCATGGCATCTCCCACCTGCTTT
Source organism: Pseudopipra pipra (assembly GCF_036250125.1). NCBI lineage: Eukaryota > Metazoa > Chordata > Aves > Passeriformes > Pipridae > Pseudopipra > Pseudopipra pipra. The sequence continues at coordinate 9,446 of NW_026990581.1, forward strand.
GAACTTCCTGGAGATGCAACCTCCGTGAGGAGATCCCTTCTGTGTCCCCCCTCCTCCTGCTCCTCTTGCTCAGAGGACCAGGGAACAGCCTGTCACATCTGAACTGCATGTGGTGGAAGCAGTACATCTGCAGCAGGTTGAGGGGCGCTCAGAGGCGGGACTTCACGGTATTAAACAAACCCTAAAAGATATCTTTGGAATTTCATGGAATCAAAGGGGGAAAAAAAAGAATTCAATCCAATGACCAGAAACCATTGTATCGAACATTTCTTTAATATGTCAGCTGGGAATACATGGGGTACTCTGCCATGCATGGATCAAACATCTAGTATAAATTTCGGAATATAAATACAGTGACGCTTGAGAGACCCCTTCCCCCTTCACCAGCAGTGGAGAATTAGGTTATGATTTTGAGGTCATAGAGCATCTTGGGTTTTATTCGCGGAGCAAGACTGCCATCTAGCGTCCATTTCTTCGGGGGGGGGCAGTCATGTTCGGAGAGTGGTCCTTCTCGCTAATCAGGCCTCGTAGCGTCTCTGCTTGATCTATCCGACCTCGAACTCCAAAATTAAATGTTCTAGGACCAACTAAGACATATGTCTTAGAACTTCCCATTTGCTTAAACAATATTTAATTGACTTTCTTCTTAACAGAACAATCTCTTATTGAAGAACATTTCAGAGGCACGTAAGCTAGTTTCTTGAAGATGGGCATACGATATACTCTCTATTCGTTTCCATGTGTTATCTACATTCTCTCTCCTAAAAATAACTGAAGTCTTAAAAGAATTAGGATATCATTTTTATCTAAGATAAAGCTTCTGATGTACTAAGTCGTTTAGAAAAGAGATCCTCTCTCATTTTAGTGCCATTGTGACAATATGGGGCTTCACGTAACACCTGGAACACTGAACACTGCAGATTCCCCTGGAATCAAAGGGCCATTGTGACACTCTAGGGCCTCATGGAAGAGGGAGGCAGTGCAGAGAGACCTCAAATTAGAGGTTTGCGCAATCATCCACCAGAGGAAGTTCAACAAGGGGAAGTGCCAGATTCTGTCCCTGGGATGGGGCAACCTCGGTTGTACGGACAGACTGGGAATGACATGCCGCATAGCAGTGCTGGAAAATGGCCTCTGGGATCGTGGTGGATGGCCAGCTGGCCAAGAGTCAGTGGTGCCCTGGCAGGGGCTCACTGCTCGCTCACACAAGGGTTTTCAGACACACGAGTCCTTCCCTTGCACACACCCAGCCAGACAGTTCATGGCAGCAGGGGCAGTATCTCCTGGGGCTCCTGCTGCCACGCCCGGAGCCTGAATACATCTCAACTCTTGTGAGGTGCCACTTGCTCTGCCACTATCTGAGAAGCCCCACGGCCTGAGGGATGGGCACAGGGAGCTCTGTCCACAGAAGCACATCCCAGAGCTGCATCCAGGGGCTTTGCCAGGGTTTAGTACCGTAAATTCAAAGTGACACCAGACACTCTTTGTCCCACAGAACTTCAAGGCTCCCCCATGAGGCTGATGGCAATTGTACTTGCTCAGGGTCATCTCCCCACACCACCACCAGGTGTGTGCTCAAGACTTGTCTCTTCAATGCAAAGAGAGTCACCCGCCCTAGTCCATCCGTGTCTCTCCAGGGAAGGCTAAAGAACTTCTGTGGGTTGGATGAGAAGCCAGTGCACATGGGAATGGACCACGCCCTTCCCTGGTTGTCCTTCGTGTCCTTTTACTGAGTTGAGAGCAATGGGAAAGGGAATGAACCTTTTGACTGTGCCTCAGAGTGCCCGTCAACCTGCTGCAGATATACTGGTTCCAGCACATCCAGTTCAGATGTGACAGGCTGTTCCCTGGTCCTCTGAGTAAGAGGAGCAGGAGGAGGGACACAGAAGAGATCTCCTCACAGAGGCTGCATCACCAGAAAGTCCAAAGAAGGTGGGAGATGCCATGCCACGACCGAGCTTTCTCTGGGGAAGGTGCTTCTCCCATGCAATGCCTCTCCGTAGCACTCGTGCCACATCCCCTGACAAAAGCCCAGGTGGTCTTTGTCGCTAGCAGAAGTGCTCCTGTTACCAGTAGGGATGATCCCCGGGACAGGCCAGGAGAGGCTGACCCGGGGAGCTGAGCCAGGAGGGATGTTCTGCGTCTCGTGCCCCTCGAGCATTCTCAAAAGCGCCTGCCGTGGAGGACAATTCAGGAGTCCCCCCGGGCCAGCAAAAGAGAGATGATAAGGAAGAGATGATGGCCACGAAAAAAGCTCATGGTCTGTCAATCTTGAACTCCTCGAGACCAATCCTCAGCCCTCCCACCTAGCCCGGCCCCGCCGCCTCCGCGGCGCAGAGCTCCTACCGCCACCCCGCTCTAGACGCTCTCGCCGGCCCTCCGGATCCAGCCCGCACCCGACGAGAGCCCCAGAGGCGTCGGCGCCCCGGTACAGTACCCGGGCTTAGTTGGATGAGGAGGACCGTGGACGGAGACGAGAACAGTGGACGGAGACGAAGACAGAGGAGGGAGAGGAGGCAGAGAGGAGGCGGACAGGAGGCGGCCCGGCCGGAGCAGAGACGGGGCTATCGGAGGCAGCGAGAAGCCGTACGGCGGATGAGCACATTCGGCGCCGGCGGAGAGCGGGACTGGCGGCGCTGGCCGCGGTTCTGCTCGGTGCACAAGGTTGGCACCCGGCGACCGGGGGGCCGCGGCTGGAGTTGCCCTGCAGGTCCCTCCAGGGAGGGAGGCTGCCGTCCTGCCTGGCAGGTTCTTCACAGAGCTCCGTCTCCCATCTAGCCTCCCGTCCGTCCCTCCCTCTGCTCCATAAAGTATTCCCTCGGAACACTCACCGGTCTTTTCTTTGTCGAGCCGTTCCCGTTTCCTTGCTTTACTCTCGGTCCTTCAGAGACCTCCTGCAGTCCGTCCTTCCCCTTTTCTACTTTCCTTTCTCTCTTGTTTAGCTCAGTCGCGCAGCTTCCCATTCTTCAGTGACTCCAAAAATCCACCTCTCTTTCCCGCATGCAACTCTCCAGCAAATTCTAATGGGCACATCCACAACTGCACACCTTGACAGTCTCGTCAAATTCTTCTCCGTACGGTCCTGACTCTTTCTGTGCCCTGTCTTCTGGGAAACAACATCTCCAGTGCAAAAAGCCATTCTGACGGCTTTTTGTCTTTATCTCCCCGCCAGTGTCTGCAGGCAGAGCCCAGGGGTACTAGGACACATTGGTGGAGACAACGGAAGGCAGTGAGATCATCAGAAAGTGTTCACACGCCAACCTCTGGAGCGGCGATTTTATCCCTTTCTACCGGCAGCTCCCGGGTCACAGCACGGAACTCCTCGCGCGCGCTGCTAAAGGGTGCCGAGAGCTGCATGCGCCAGCGGGGCGGCTGTCGTTGTCGGGAGATGGACGTTGGACCTTCCTCTAACTCTCCCGGCTCAGCTCCCCGGGTCAGCCTCTCCTGGTCTGTCTCGGGGAGCATCCCTGCTGGCAGCAGGAGTAATTCTGCTAGCGACAAAGAACACCTGGGCTTTTGTCAGGGGCTGTGGTACGAGTGCTACGGCGAGGCAGTGCATGGGAGAAGCAGCATCCCCAGAGAAAGCTCGGACGTGGCAGAGAACCTCCGAACTTCTTTGGACTTCCTGGCGATGCAGTCTCTGTGAGGAGAGCTCTTGTGTGTCCCTCCTCCTGTTCCTCTTGCTCAGAGGACAAGAGAAGAGTCTGTCACACCTGAACTGGATGTGGTGGAAGCAGCACATCTGCAGCAGGTTGAGGGGCAGAGTGCCGAGACGGAACTGGTTGAGGAGGGCAGGGGAGGGAGAAGAAAGCAGAGGAGGGAGAGGAGGGGGAGAGGAGGCGGCCCGGCCGGAGCAGAGAGACGGGGTTGTTGGGGGTAGCGGGAGGCCGGGCGGCGGATCGCTGGATGCGGCTCTTTGGGGAGTGGGGCTGGCGGCGCTGGCCGCGGTTCTGCTCGGTGTGCAAGGCTGGCGCCCGGGGACCGTGGTGGCCGCGAATGAGGTGGCCGTGCAGGTCCCTCGAGGCTGCCGTCCTGCCTGGCAGGTTCTTCACAGAGCTCAGTCTCCCAACTAGCCTCCCGTCCGTCCCCCCGTCTGCTCCATAAAGCATTCCCACGAAACACTCACCACTCTTATTTTTGTGAAGCCATTCTTTTCCCTTGCTTTTCTCTCTGTCCTTTAGAGAACTCCTGCTGTCCGTGCTTTGTGTAGTGGTGAAAGGCCCTTTTTTCATAGGGGCGCTACATTGCTGCCCTGTAGAAACTATTAAACGAGTAGTGCATTTCTAAGAAAATCCCCTGAAAGCTTCCAAAAAGGGGAAGGACGGACTGCAGGAGGTCTCTGAAGGACCGAGAGTAAAGCAAGGAAACGGGAACGACTCGACAAAGAAAAGAGCGGTGAGTGTTCCGAGGGAATACTTTATGGAGCAGAGGGAGGGACGGACGGGAGGCTAGTTGGGAGACGGAGCTCTGTGAAGAACCTGCCAGGCAGGACGGCAGCCTCCCTCCCTGGAGGGACCTGCACGGCAACACCAGCCACGGCCCCCCGGTCGCCGGGTGCCAACCTTGTGCACCGAGCAGAACCGCGGCCAGCGCCGACAGTCCCGCTCTCCGCCGGCGCCGAATGCGCTAATCCACCTTACGGCTTCTCGCTGCCTCCGATAGCCCCGTCTCTGCTCCGGCCGGGCCACCTCCTGTCCGCCTCCTCTCTGCCTCCTCTCCCTCCTCTGTCTTCGTCTCCGTCCACTGTTCTCGTCTCCGTCCACGGTCCTCCTCATCCAACTAAGCCCGGGTACTGTACCGGGGCGCCGACGCCTCTGGGGCTCTCGTCGGGTGCGGGCTGGATCCGGAGGGCCGGCCAGAGCGGCGGCAGCGGGGCGCCGGTCGGAGCTCTGCGCCGCGGAGGCGGCGGGGCCGGGCTAGGTGGGTGGGCTGAGGATTGGTCTCGAGGAGTTCAAGATTGACAGACCATGAGCTTTTTTCGTGGCCATCATCTCTTCCTTCTCATCTCTCTTTTGCTGGCCCGGGGGGACTCCTGAATTGTCCTCCACGGCAGGCGTTTTTGAGAATGCTCGAGGGGCAAGAGACGCAGAACATCCCTCCCGGCTCAGCTCCCCGGGTCAGCCACTCCTGGTCTGTCTCGGGGAGCATCCCTGCTGGCAGCAGGAGCAATTCTGCTAGCGACAAAGACCACCTGGGCTTTTGTCAGGGGCTGTGGTACGAGTGCTACGGCGAGGCAGTGCATGGGAGAAGCAGCATCCCCAGAGAAAGCTCGGATGTGGCATGGCATCTCCCACCTGCTTTGAACTTCCTGGAGATGCAACCTCCGTGAGGAGATCTCTTCTGTGTCCCCCCTCCTCCTGCTCCTCTTGCTCAGAGGACCAGGGAACAGCCTGTCACATCTGAACTGCATGTGGTGGAAGCAGCACATCTGCAGCAGGTTGAGGGGCGCTCAGAGGCGGGACTTCACGGTATTAAACAAACCCTAAAAGATATCTTTGGAATTTCATGGAATCAAAGGGGGAAAAAAAAGAATTCAATCCAATGACCAGAAACCATTGTATCGAACATTTCTTTAATATGTCAGCTGGGAATACATGGGGTACTCTGCCATGCATGGATCAAACATCTAGTATAAATTTCGGAATATAAGTACAGTGACACTTGAGAGACCCCTTCCCCCTTCACCAGCAGTGGAGAATTAGGTTATGATTTTGAGGTCATATAGCATCTTGGGTTTTATTCGCGGAGCAAGACTGCCATCTAGCGTCCATTTCTTCGGGGGGGGGCAGTCATGTTCGGAGAGTGGTCCTTCTCGCTAATCAGGCCTCGTAGTGTCTCTGCTTGATCTATCCGACCTCGAACTCCTAAATTAAATGTTCTAGGACCAACTAAGACATATGTCTTAGGACTTCCCATTTACTTAAACAATATTTAATTGACTTTCTTCTTAACAGAACAATCTCTTATTGAAGAACATTTCAGAGGCACGTAAGCTAATTTCTTGAAGATGGGCATACGATATACTCTCTATTCATTTCCATGTGTTATCTACATTCTCTCTCCTAAAAATAACTGAAGTCTTAAAAGAATTAGGATATCATTTTTATCTTAGATAAAGCTTCTGATGTACTAAGTCGTTTAGAAAAGAGATCCTCTCTCATTTTAGTGCCATTGTGACAACATGGGGCTTCACGTAACACCTGGAACACTGAACACTGCAGATTCCCCTGGAATCAAAGGGCCATTGTGACACTCTAGGGCCTCATGGAAGAGGGAGGCAGTGCAGAGAGACCTCAAATTAGAGGTTTGCGCAATCATCCACCAGAGGAAGTTCAACAAGGGGAAGTGCCAGATTCTGTCCCTGGGATGGGGCAACCTCGGTTGTACGGACAGACTGGGAAGGACATGCCGCATAGCAGTGCTGGAAAATGGCCTCTGGGATCGTGGTGGATGGCCAGCTGGCCAAGAGTCAGTGGTGCCCTGGCAGGGGCTCACTGCTCGCTCACACAAGGGTTTTCAGACACACGAGTCCTTCCCTTGCACACACCCAGCCAGACAGTTCATGGCAGCAGGGGCAGTATCTCCTGGGGCTCCTGCTGCCACGCCCGGAGCCTGAATACATCTCAACCCTTGTGAGGTGCCACTTGCTCTGCCACTATCTGAGAAGCCCCACGGCCTGAGGGATGGGCACAGGGAGCTCTGTCCACAGAAGCACACCCCAGAGCTGCATCCAGGGGCTTTACCAGGGTTTAGTACCGTAAATTCAAAGTGATACCAGACACTCTTTGTCCCACAGAACTTCAAGGCTCCCCCATGAGGCTGATGGCAATTGTACTTGCTCAGGGTCATCTCCCCACACCACCACCAGGTGTGTGCTCAAGACTTGTCTCTTCAATGCAAAGAGAGTCACCCGCCCTAGCCCATCCGTGTCTCTCCAGGGAAGGCTAAAGAACTTCTGTGGGCTGGATGAGAAGCCAGTGCACATGGGAATGGACCACGCCCTTCCCTGGTGGTCCTTCGTGTCCTTTTACTGAGTTGAGAGCAATGGGAAAGGGAATGAACCTTTTGACTGTGCCTCAGAGTGCCCGTCAACCTGCTGCAGATATGCTGGTTCCAGCACATCCAGTTCAGATGTGACAGGCTGTTCCCTGGTCCTCTGAGTAAGAGGAGCAGGAGGAGGGGGGACACAGAAGAGATCTCCTCACAGAGGCTGCATCACCAGAAAGTCCAAAGAAGGTGGGAGATGCCATGCCACGACCGAGCTTTCTCTGGGGAAGGTGCTTCTCCCATGCAATGCCTCTCCGTAGCACTCGTGCCACATCCCCTGACAAAAGCCCAGGTGGTCTTTGTCGCTAGCAGAAGTGCTCCAGTTACCAGTAGGGATGATCCCCGGGACAGGTCAGGAGAGGCTGACCCGGGGAGCTGAACCGGGAGGGATGTTCTGCGTCTCGTGCCCCTCGAGCATTCTCAAAAGCGCCTGCCGTGGAGGACAATTCAGGAGTCCCCCCGGGCCAGCAAAAGAGAGATGAGAAGGAAGAGATGATGGCCACGAAAAAAGCTCATGGTCTGTCAATCTTGAACTCCTCGAGACCAATCCTTAGCCCTCCCACCTAGCCCGGCCCCGCCGCCTCCGCGGCGCAGAGCTCCTACCGCCGCCCCGCTGCCGCCGCTCTCGCCGGCCCTCCGGATCCAGCCCGCACCCGACGAGAGCCCCAGAGGCGTCGGCGCCCCGGTACAGTACCCGGGCTTAGTTGGATGAGGAGGACCGTGGACGGAGACGAGAACAGTGGACGGAGACGAAGACAGAGGAGGGAGAGGAGGCAGAGAGGAGGCGGACAGGAGGCGGCCCGGCCGGAGCAGAGACGGGGCTATCGGAGGCAGCGAGAAGCCGTACGGCGGATGAGCACATTCGGCGCCGGCGGAGAGCGGGACTGGCGGCGCTGGCCGCGGTTCTGCTCGGTGCACAAGGTTGGCACCCGGCGACCGGGGGGCCGCGGCTGGAGTTGCCCTGCAGGTCCCTCCAGGGAGGGAGGCTGCCGTCCTGCCTGGCAGGTTCTTCACAGAGCTCCGTCTCCCATCTAGCCTCCCGTCCGTCCCTCCCTCTGCTCCATAAAGTATTCCCTCGGAACACTCACCGGTCTTTTCTTTGTCGAGCCGTTCCCGTTTCCTTGCTTTACTCTCGGTCCTTCAGAGACCTCCTGCAGTCCGTCCTTCCCCTTTTCTACTTTCCTTTCTCTCTTGTTTAGCTCAGTCGCGCAGCTTCCCATTCTTCAGTGACTCCAAAAATCCACCTCTCTTTCCCGCACGCAACTCTCCAGCAAATTCTAATGGGCACATCCACAACTGCACACCTTGACAGTCTCGTCAAATTCTTCTCCGTACGGTCCTGACTCTTTCTGTGCCCTGTCTTCTGGGAAACAACATCTCCAGTGCAAAAAGCCATTCTGACGGCTTTTTGTCTTTATCTCCCCGCCAGTGTCTGCAGGCAGAGCCCAGGGGTACTAGGACACATTGGTGGAGACAACGGAAGGCAGTGAGATCATCAGAAAGTGTTCACACGCCAACCTCTGGAGCGGCGATTTTATCCCTTTCTACCGGCAGCTCCCGGGTCACAGCACGGAACTCCTCGCGCGCGCTGCTAAAGGGTGCCGAGAGCTGCATGCGCCAGCGGGACGGCTGTCGTTGTCGGGAGATGGACGTTGGACCTTCCTCTAACTCTCCCGGCTCAGCTCCCCGGGTCGGCCTCTCCTGGTCTGTCTCGGGGAGCATCCCTGCTGGCAGCAGGAGTAATTCTGCTAGCGACAAAGACCACCTGGGCTTTTGTCAGGGGCTGTGGTACGAGTGCTACGGCGAGGCAGTGCATGGGAGAAGCAGCATCCCCAGAGAAAGCTCGGACGTGGCAGAGAACCTCCGAACTTCTTTGGACTTCCTGGCGATGCAGTCTCTGTGAGGAGAGCTCTTGTGTGTCCCTCCTCCTGTTCCTCTTGCTCAGAGGACAAGAGAAGAGTCTGTCACACCTGAACTGGATGTGGTGGAAGCAGCACATCTGCAGCAGGTTGAGGGGCAGAGTGCCGAGACGGAACTGGTTGAGGAGGGCTGGGGAGGGAGAAGAAAGCAGAGGAGGGAGAGGAGGGGGAGAGGAGGCGGCCCGGCCGGAGCAGAGAGACGGGACTGTTGGGGGTAGCGGGAGGCCGGGCGGCGGATCGCTGGATGCGGCTCTTTGGGGAGTGGGGCTGGTGGCGCTGGCCGCGGTTCTGCTCGGTGCGCAAGGCTGACGCCCGGGGACCGTGGTGGCCGCGAATGAGGTGGCCGTGCAGGTCCCTCGAGGCTGCCGTCCTGCCTGGCAGGTTCTTCACAGAGCTCAGTCTCCCAACTAGCCTCCCGTCCGTCCCCCCGTCTGCTCCATAAAGCATTCCCACGAAACACTCACCACTCTTATTTTTGTGAAGCCATTCTTTTCCCTTGCTTTTCTCTCTGTCCTTTAGAGAACTCCTGCTGTCCGTGCTTTGTGTAGTGGTGAAAGGCCCTTTTTTCATAGGGGCGCTACATTGCTGCCCTGTAGAAACTATTAAACGAGTAGTGCATTTCTAAGAAAATCCCCTGAAAGCTTCCAAAAAGGGGAAGGACGGACTGCAGGAGGTCTCTGAAGGACCGAGAGTAAAGCAAGGAAACGGGAACGACTCGACAAAGAAAAGAGCGGTGAGTGTTCCGAGGGAATACTTTATGGAGCAGAGGGAGGGACGGACGGGAGGCTAGTTGGGAGACGGAGTTCTGTGAAGAACCTGCCAGGCAGGACGGCAGCCTCCCTCCCTGGAGGGACCTGCACGGCAACACCAGCCGCGGCCCCCCGGTCGCCGGGTGCCAACCTTGTGCACCGAGCAGAACCGCGGCCAGCGCCGACAGTCCCGCTCTCCGCCGGCGCCGAATGCGCTAATCCACCTTACGGCTTCTCACTGCCTCCGATAGCCCCGTCTCTGCTCCGGCCGGGCCGCCTCCTCCCCGCCTCCTCTCTGCCTCCTCTCCCTCCTCTGTCTTCGTCTCCGTCCACTGTTCTCGTCTCCGTCCACGGTCCTCCTCATCCAACTAAGCCCGGGTACTGTACCGGGGCGCCGACGCCTCTGGGGCTCTCGTCGGGTGCGGGCTGGATCCGGAGGGCCGGCGAGAGCGGCGGCAGCGGGGTGCCGGTCGGAGCTCTGCGCCGCGGAGGCGGCGGGGCCGGGCTAGGTGGGAGGGCTGAGGATTGGTCTCGAGGAGTTCAAGATTGACAGACCATGAGCTTTTTTCGTGGCCATCATCTCTTCCTTCTCATCTCTCTTTTGCTGGCCCGGGGGGACTCCTGAATTGTCCTCCACGGCAGGCGTTTTTGAGAATGCTCGAGGGGCAAGAGACGCAGAACATCCCTCCCGGCTCAGCTCCCCGGGTCAGCCACTCCTGGTCTGTCTCGGGGAGCATCCCTGCTGGCAGCAGGAGCAATTCTGCTAGCGACAAAGACCACCTGGGCTTTTGTCAGGGGCTGTGGTACGAGTGCTACGGCGAGGCAGTGCATGGGAGAAGCAGCATCCCCAGAGAAAGCTCGGATGTGGCATGGCATCTCCCACCTGCTTTGAACTTCCTGGAGATGCAACCTCCGTGAGGAGATCTCTTCTGTGTCCCCCCTCCTCCTGCTCCTCTTGCTCAGAGGACCAGGGAACAGCCTGTCACATCTGAACTGCATGTGGTGGAAGCAGCACATCTGCAGCAGGTTGAGGGGCGCTCAGAGGCGGGACTTCACGGTATTAAACAAACCCTAAAAGATATCTTTGGAATTTCATGGAATCAAAGGGGGAAAAAAAAGAATTCAATCCAATGACCAGAAACCATTGTATCGAACATTTCTTTAATATGTCAGCTGGGAATACATGGGGTACTCTGCCATGCATGGATCAAACATCTAGTATAAATTTCGGAATATAAGTACAGTGACACTTGAGAGACCCCTTCCCCCTTCACCAGCAGTGGAGAATTAGGTTATGATTTTGCGGTCATATAGCATCTTGGGTTTTATTCGCGGAGCAAGACTGCCATCTAGCGTCCATTTCTTCGGGGGGGGGCAGTCATGTTCGGAGAGTGGTCCTTCTCGCTAATCAGGCCTCGTAGTGTCTCTGCTTGATCTATCCGACCTCGAACTCCTAAATTAAATGTTCTAGGACCAACTAAGACATATGTCTTAGGACTTCCCATTTGCTTAAACAATATTTAATTGACTTTCTTCTTAACAGAACAATTTCTTATTGAAGAACATTTCAGAGGTACGTAAGCTAATTTCTTGAAGATGGGCATACGATATACTCTCTATTCGTTTCCATGTGTTATCTACATTCTCTCTCCTAAAAATAACTGAAGTCTTAAAAGAATTAGGATATCATTTTTATCTTAGATAAAGCTTCTGATGTACTAAGTCGTTTAGAAAAGAGATCCTCTCTCATTTTAGTGCCATTGTGACAACATGGGGCTTCAGGTAACACCTGGAACACTGAACACTGCAGATTCCCCTGGAATCAAAGGGCCATTGTGACACTCTAGGGCCTCATGGAAGAGGGAGGCAGTGCAGAGAGACCTCAAATTAGAGGTTTGCGCAATCATCCACCAGAGGAAGTTCAACAAGGGGAAGTGCCAGATTCTGTCCCTGGGATGGGGCAACCTCGGTTGTACGGACAGACTGGGAAGGACATGCCGCATAGCAGTGCTGGAAAATGGCCTCTGGGGTCGTGGTGGATGGCCAGCTGGCCAAGAGTCAGTGGTGCCATGGCAGGGGCTCACTGCTCGCTCACACAAGGGTTTTCAGACACACGAGTCCTTCCCTTGCACACACCCAGCCAGACAGTTCATGGCAGCAGGGGCAGTATCTCCTGGGGCTCCTGCTGCCACGCCCGGAACCTGAATACATCTCAACCCTTGTGAGGTGCCACTTGCTCTGCCACTATCTGAGAAGCCCCACGGCCTGAGGGATGGGCACAGGGAGCTCTGTCCACAGAAGCACATCCCAGAGCTGCATCCAGGGGCTTTGCCAGGGTTTAGTACCGTAAATTCAAAGTGATACCAGACACTCTTTGTCCCACAGAACTTCAAGGCTCCCCCATGAGGCTGATGGCAATTGTCCTTGCTCAGGGTCATCTCCCCACACCACCACCAGGTGTGTGCTCAAGACTTGTCTCTTCAATGCAAAGAGAGTCACACGCCCTAGCCCATCCGTGTCTCTCCAGGGAAGGTTAAAGAACTTCTGTGGGCTGGATGAGAAGCCAGTGCACATGGGAATGGACCACGCCCTTCCCTGGTGGTCCTTCGTGTCCTTTTACTGAGTTGAGAGCAATGGGAAAGGGAAAGAACCTTTTGACTGTGCCTCAGAGTGCCCGTCAACCTGCTGCAGATATGCTGGTTCCAGCACATCCAGTTCAGATGTGACAGGCTGTTCCCTGGTCCTCTGAGTAAGAGGAGCAGGAGGAGGGGGGACACAGAAGAGATCTCCTCACAGAGGCTGCATCACCAGAAAGTCCAAAGAAGGTGGGAGATGCCATGCCACGACCGAGCTTTCTCTGGGGAAGGTGCTTCTCCCATGCAATGCCTCTCCGTAGCACTCGTGCCACATCCCCTGACAAAAGCCCAGGTGGTCTTTGTCGCTAGCAGAAGTGCTCCTGTTACCAGTAGGGATGATCCCCGGGACAGGCCAGGAGAGGCTGACCCGGGGAGCTGAACCAGGAGGGATGTTCTGCGTCTCGTGCCCCTCGAGCATTCTCAAAAGCGCCTGCCGTGGAGGACAATTCAGGAGTCCCCCCGGGCCAGCAAAAGAGAGATGAGAAGGAAGAGATGATGACCACGAAAAAAGCTCATGGTCTGTCAATCTTGAACTCCTCGAGACCAATCCTCAGCCCTCCCACCTAGCCCGGCCCCGCCGCCTCCGCGGCGCAGAGCTCCTACCGCCGCCCCGCTGCCGCCGCTCTCGCCGGCCCTCCGGATCCAGCCCGCACCCGACGAGAGCCCCAGAGGCGTCGGCGCCCCGGTACAGTACCCGGGCTTAGTTGGATGAGGAGGACCGTGGACGGAGACGAGAACAGTGGACGGAGACGGAGGAGGGAGAGGAGGCAGAGAGGAGGCGGACAGGAGGCGGCCCGGCCGGAGCAGAGACGGGGCTATCGGAGGCAGCGAGAAGCCGTACGGCGGATGGGCGCATTCGGCGCCGGCGGAGAGCGGGACTGTCGACGCTGGCCGCGGTTCTGCTCGGTGCACAAGGTTGGCACCCGGCGACCGGGGGGCCGCGGCTGGAGTTGCCGTGCAGGTCCCTCCAGGGAGGGAGGCTGCCGTCCTGCCTGGCAGGTTCTTCACAGAGCTCCGTCTCCCATCTAGCCTCCCGTCCGTCCCTCCCTCTGCTCCATAAAGTATTCCCTCGGAACACTCACCGGTCTTTTCTTTGTCGAGCCGTTCCCGTTTCCTTGCTTTACTCTCGGTCCTTCAGAGACCTCCTGCAGTCCGTCCTTCCCCTTTTCTACTTTCCTTTCTCTCTTGTTTAGCTCAGTCGCGCAGCTTCCCATTCTTCAGTGACTCCAAAAATCCACCTCTCTTTCCCGCACGCAACTCTCCAGCAAATTCTAATGGGCACATCCACAACTGCACACCTTGACAGTCTCGTCAAATTCTTCTCCGTACGGTCCTGACTCTTTCTGTGCCCTGTCTTCTGGGAAACAACATCTCCAGTGCAAAAAGCCATTCTGACGGCTTTTTGTCTTTATCTCCCCGCCAGTGTCTGCAGGCAGAGCCCAGGGGTACTAGGACACATTGGTGGAGACAACGGAAGGCAGTGAGATCATCAGAAAGTGTTCACACGCCAACCTCTGGAGCGGCGATTTTATCCCTTTCTACCGGCAGCTCCCGGGTCACAGCACGGAACTCCTCGCGCGCGCTGCTAAAGGGTGCCGAGAGCTGCGTGCGCCAGCGGGGCTGCTGTCGTTGTCGGGAGATGGACGTTGGACCTTCCTCTAACTCTCCGGACCCCGCCTTGGGGACACGGCTCTGTATTCCTTCCCCCTGGCAGACAGGGATTCATTGACACGGTCGTCTTTGGAGCTTTCAGGGGATTTTCTTAGAAATGCACAATTAGTTTTATGAGGTCAGTGCCATGAATGCTCGAGGGACACGAGACGCAGAACATCCCTCCCGGCTCAGCTCCCCGGGTCAGCCTCTCCTGGTCTGTCTCGGGGAGCATCCGTGCTGGCAGCAGGAGTAATTCTGTTAGCGACAAAGACCACCTGGGCTTTTGTCAGGGGCTGTGGTACGAGTGCTACGGAGAGGCATTGCATGGGAGAAGCAGCATCCCCAGAGAAAGCTCGAACGCGGCACAGAATCTCCGAACTTCTTTGGGCTTCCTGGCGATGCAGTCTCTGTGAGGAGAGCTCTTGTGTGTCCCTCCTCCTGCTCCTCTTGCTCAGAGGACAAGAGAAGAGTCTGTCACACCTGAACTGGATGTGGTGGAAGCAGCACATCTGCAGCAGGTTGAGGGGCAGAGTGCCGAGACGGAACTGGTTGAGGAGGGCAGGGGAGGGAGAAGAAAGCAGAGGAGGGAGAGGAGGGGGAGAGGAGGCGGCCCGGCCGGAGCAGAGAGACGGGGCTGTTGGGGGTAGCGGGAGGCCGGGTGGCGGATCGCTGGATGCGGCTCTTTGGGGAGTGGGGCTGGCGGCGCTGGCCGCGGTTCTGCTCGGTGCGCAAGGTTGACGCCCGGGGACCGTGGTGGCCGCGAATGAGGTGGCCGTGCAGGTCCCTCGAGGCTGCCGTCCTGCATGGCAGGTTCTTCACAGAACTCAGTCTCCCAACTAGCCTCCCGTCCGTCCCCCCCCGCTCCATAAATCATTCCCACGAAACACTCACCACTCTTATTTTGTGAAGCCATTCTTTTCCCTTGCTTTTCTTTCTGACCTTTAGAGAACTCCTGCGGTCCGTGCTTTGTGTAGTGGTGAAAGGCCCTTTTTTCATAGGGGCGCTACATTGCTGCCCTGTAGAAACTATTAAACGAGTAGTGCATTTCTAAGAAAATCCCCTGAAAGCTTCCAAAAAGGGGAAGGACGGAGTGCAGGAGGTCTCTGAAGGACCGAGAGTAAAGCAAGGAAACGGGAACGGCTCGACAAAGAAAAGACCGGTGAGTGTTCCGAGGGAATACTTTATGGAGCAGAGGGAGGGACGGACGGGAGGCTAGTTGGGAGACGGAGCTCTGTGAAGAACCTGCCAGGCAGGACGGCAGCCTCCCACCCTGGAGGGACCTGCACGGCAACTCCAGCCGCGGCCCCCCGGTCGCCGGGTGCCAACCTTGTGCACCGAGCAGAACCGCGGCCAGCGCCGACAGTCCCGCTCTCCGCCGGCGCCGAATGCGCCCATCCGCCGTACGGCTTCTCGCTGTCTCCGATAGCCCCGTCTCTGCTCCGGCCGGGCCACCTCCTCCCCGCCTCCTCTCTGCCTCCTCTCCCTCCTCTGTCTTCGTCTCCGTCCAGTGTTCTCGTCTCCGTCCACGGTCCTCCTCATCCAACTAAGCCCGGGTACTGTACCGGGGCGCCGACGCCTCTCGGGCTCTCGTCGGGTGCGGGCTGGATCCGGAGGGCCGGCGAGAGCGGCGGCAGCGGGGCGCCGGTCGGAGCTCTGCGCCGCGGAGGCTGCGGGGTCGGGCTAGTTGGGAGGGCTGAGGATTGGTCTCGAGGAGTTCAAGATTGACAGACCACGAGCTTTTTTCGTGGCCATCATCTCTTCCTTCTCATCTCTCTTTTGCTGGCCCCGGGGGGACTCCTGAATTGTCCTCCACGGCAGGCACTTTTGAGAATGCTCGAGGGGCAAGAGACGCAGAACATCCCTCCCGGCTCAGCTCCCCGGGTCAGCCACTCCTGGTCTGTCTCGGGGAGCATCCCTGCTGGCAGCAGGAGCAATTCTGCTAGCGACAAAGACCACCTGGGCTTTTGTCAGGGCCTGTGGTACGAGTGCTACGGCGAGGCAGTGCATGGGAGAAGCAGCATTCCCAGAGAAAGCTCGGATGTGGCATGGCATCTCCCACCTGCTTTGAACTTCCTGGAGATGCAACCTCCGTGAGGAGATCTCTTCTGTGTCCCCCCTCCTCCTGCTCCTCTTGCTCAGAGGACCAGGGAACAGCCTGTCACATCTGAACTGCATGTGATGGAAGCAGCACATCTGCAGCAGGTTGAGGGGCGCTCAGAGGCGGGACTTCACGGTATTAAACAAACCCTAAAAGATATCTTTGGAATTTCATGGAATCAAAGGGGAAAAAAAAAGAATTCAATCCAATGACCAGAAACCATTGTATCGAACATTTCTTTAATATGTCAGCTGGGAATACATGGGGTACTCTGCCATGCATGGATCAAACATCTAGTATAAATTTCGGAATATAAGTACAGTGACGCTTGAGAGACCCCTTCCCCCTTCACCAGCAGTGGAGAATTAGGTTATGATTTTGAGGTCATATAGCATCTTGGGTTTTATTCGCGGAGCAACACTGCCATCTAGCGTCCATTTCTTCGGGGGGGGGCAGTCATGTTCGGAGAGTGGTCCTTCTCGCTAATCAGGCCTCGTAGCGTCTCTGCTTGATCTATCCGACCTCGAACTCCTAAATTAAATGTTCTAGGACCAACTAAGACATATGTCTTAGAACTTCCCATTTGCTTAAACAATATTTAATTGACTTTCTTCTTAACAGAACAATCTCTTATTGAAGAACATTTCAGAGGCACGTAAGCTAATTTCTTGAAGATGGGCATACGATATACTCTCTATTCGTTTCCATGTGTTATCTACATTCTCTCTCCTAAAAATAACTGAAGTCTTAAAAGAATTAGGATATCATTTTTATCTAAGATAAAGCTTCTGATGTACTAAGTCGTTTAGAAAAGAGATCCTCTCTCATTTTAGTGCCATTGTGACAATATGGGGCTTCACGTAACACCTGGAACACTGAACACTGCAGATTCCCCTGGAATCAAAGGGCCATTGTGACACTCTAGGGCCTCATGGAAGAGGGAGGCAGTGCAGAGAGACCTCAAATTAGAGGTTTGCACAATCATCCACCAGAGGAAGTTCAACAAGGGGAAGTGCCAGATTCTGTCCCTGGGATGGGGCAACCTCGGTTGTACGGACAGACTGGGAATGACATGCCGCATAGCAGTGCTGGAAAATGGCCTCTGGGATCGTGGTGGATGGCCAGCTGGCCAAGAGTCAGTGGTGCCCTGGCGGGGGCTCACTGCTCGCTCACACAAGGGTTTTCAGTCCTTCCCTTGCACACACCCAGACAGACAGTTCATGGTAGCAGGGGCAGTATCTCCTGGGGCTCCTGCTGCCACGCCCGGAGCCTGGATACATCTCAAACCTTGTGAGGTGCCACTTGCTCTGCCACTATCTGAGAAGCCCCACGGCCTGAGGGATGGGCACAGGGAGCTCTGTCCACAGAAGCACATCCCAGAGCTGCATCCAGGGGCTTTGCCAGGGTTTAGTACCGTAAATTCAAAGTGACACCAGACACTCTTTGTCCCACAGAACTTCAAGACTCCCCCTTGAGGCTGATGGCAATTGTACTTGCTCAGGGTCATCTCCCCACACCACCACCAGGTGTGTGCTCAAGACTTGTCTCTTCAATGCAAAGAGAGTCACCCGCCCTAGTCCATCCGTGTCTCTCCAGGGAAGGCTAAAGAACTTCTGTGGGCTGGATGAGAAGCCAGTGCACATGGGAATGGACCACGCCCTTCCCTGGTGGTCCTTCATGTCCTTTTACTGAGTTGAGAGCAATGGGAAAGGGAATGAACCTTTTGACTGTGCCTCAGAGCGCCCGTCAACCTGCTGCAGATATGCTGGTTCCAGCACATCCAGTTCAGATGTGACAGGCTGTTCCCTGGTCCTCTGAGTAAGAGGAGCAGGAGGAGGGACACAGAAGAGATCTCCTCACAGAGGCTGCATCGCCAGAAAGTCCAAAGAAGGTGGGAGATGCCATGTCACGTCCGAGCTTTCTCTGGGGAAGGTGCTTCTCCCATGCAATGCCTCTCGGTAGCACTCGTACCACAGCCCCTGACAAAAGCCCAGGTGGTCTTTGTCGCTAGCAGAATTGCTCCTGCTGCCAGCGGGGATGCTCCCCGAGACAGACCAGGAGTGGCTGACCCGGGGAGCTGAGCCGGGAGGGATGTTCTGCGTCTCTTGCCCCTCGAGCATTCTCAAAAGCGCCTGCCGTGGAGGACAATTCTGGAGTCCCCCCGGGCCAGCAAAAGAGAGATGAGAAGGAAGAGATGATGGCCACGAAAAAAGCTCATGGTCTGTCAATCTTGAACTCCTCGAGACCAATCCTCAGCCCTCCCACCTAGCCCGACCTCGCCGCCTCCGCGGCGCAGAGCTCCTACCGCCGCCCCGCTGCCGCCGCTCTCGCCGGCCCTCCGGATCCAGCCCGCACCCGACGAGAGCCCCAGAGGCGTCGACGAAAGCACAGCACCCGGGCTTAGTTGGATGAGGAGGGCAGTGGACGGAGACGAAGACAGAGGAGAGAGAGGAGGCGGAGAGGAGGCCTTCCCCTTTCCTGCTTTCCTTTCTCTCTTGCTTTGCTTAGTCGCGCAGCTTCCCATTCTACAGTGACTCCAAAAATCCACCTCTCTTTCCCGCACTCATCTCTAGAGTAACTCTAATGGACACTTCCACAACCGCACACCTTGACAGTCTCGTCAAATTTTTCTCCGTATCATCCTTTCTGTTTCTGCGCCCTTTCTTCTGGGAAAAAACATCCAGTGCAAAGAGTAGTTCTAACAGCTTTTCTTCTTTATCTCCCAGCTAGTGTCTGCAGGCAGAGCCCAGGTGCAGCAAGACGCATTGGTAGACCAGGGAGGGCTTTATGAGGGCACTGTGATGATGAGGACGGCACCATTATGACATTTCTGGGCTTTATGAGGACAGCGTGATGATGAGGCCTGCACCATTATGACATGTCTGGGCTTTATGAGGTCAGTGCCATGATGAGGCCTGCACCATTATGACATGTCTGGGCTTTATGAGGTCAGTGCCATGAGGAGGCCTGCACCATTATGAGGTGTCTGGGCTTTATGAGGTCAGTGTGATAATGAGACCTGCACCATTATGACGTGGCTGGGCTTTGAGAGGTCTGTGCCATGATGAGGCCTGCACTATTATGACATGTCTGGGATATATGAGGTCACAGTGATGATGAGAACTGCACCATAATGACATGTATGGGCTTTGAGAGGTCAGAGCCATGATGAGGCCGGCACCATTATGACATGTCTGGGCTTTATGAGGTCAGTGCAAAGAGGAGGCCTGCACCATTATGACATGTCTGGGCTTCATGAGGTCAGTGTCATGATGAGACCTGAACCATTATGACATGTCTGGGCTTTATGAGGTCAGCTCCATGATGAGACCTGCACCATTATGACATGTCTGGGCTTTATGAGGTCCGTGTGATGATGAGGACTGCACCATTATGACATGTCTGGGCTTTATGAGGTCTGTGTCATGATGAGACCTGCACCATTATGACATATCTGGGCTTTATGAGGTCAGTGTGATAATTAGGCCTGCACCATTATGACATGTCTGGGCTTTATGAGGTCAGTGCCATGTGAGGCCTGCATCATTCTGACATGTCTGGGCTTTATGAGGTCAGTGCCATGAGGAGACCTGCACCATTATGAGGTGTCTGGGCTTTATAAGGTCAGTGCCATGAGGAGGCCTGCACCATTATGACGTGGCTGGGCTTTATGAGGTCAGTGTGATGATGAGGCCTGCATCATTATGACATGTCTGGGCTTTATGAGGTGACTGTGATGATGAGAACTGCACCATTATGACATGTCTGGGCTTTATGATGTCAGTGCCATGAGGAGGCCTGCACCATTATGACATGTCTGGGCTTTATGAGGTCAGTGTGAAGATGAGGCCTGCACAATTATGACATGTCTGGGCTTTATGAGGTCCGTGCCATGAGGAGGCCTGGACCATTATGGCATGTCTGGGCTTTATAAGGTCAGTGCCATGATGAGGCCTAAACCGTTATGAAATTCCTGGGCTTTATGAGGTCAGTGTGATGATGAGGCCTGCACCATTATGACATATCTGGGCTTTATGAGGTCAGTGCTATGAGGAGACCTGCACCATTATGACATCTCTGGTCCTTATGAGGTCCGTGTGATGTTGAGACCTGCACCATTATGACGTCTGGGCTTTATGAGGTCAGTGTGATGATGCGGACTGCACCATTATGTCATGTCTAGGCATTCTGCGGTCAGTGCCATGAGGAGGTCTGCACCATTATGACATGTCTGGTCTTTATGAGGTCACTGTGATAATGAGGCCTGCACCATCATGATATGTCTGGGCTTTATGAGGTCAGTGTGATGATGAGAGCTGCACCATTATGTCATGTCTGGGCTTTATGAGGTCGGTGTGATGATGAGTCCTGCACCATTATGTCATGTCTGGGCTTTATGAGGTCAGTGTGATGATGAGAGCCGCACCATTATGAAGTGTCAGGGCTTTATGAGGTCAGTGCCATGGGGAGGCCTGCACCATTATGACACGCCTGGGCTTTATGAGGTCAGTGCAAAGAGGAGACCTGCACTATTATGTCATGTCTGGGCTTTATGAGGTCAGTGTCAAGAGGAGGACTGAACCATTATGACGTGGCTGGGCGTTACGAGGTCCGTGTGATTATGGGGCCTGCATCATTATGACATGTCTGGGCTTTATGAGGTGACTGTAATGATGAGGACTGCAACATTATGACATGTCTGGTCTTTATGAGGTCAGTTCCATGAGGAGATTTGCACCATTATGACATGTCCGGGCTTTATGAGGTCAGTGTGATGATGAGGCCTGCACCATCATGAGATGTCTGGGCTTTATGAGGACTGTGCCATGAGCAGGCCAGGGCCATTATGACATGTCTGGGCTTTATGAGGTCAGTGCCATGATGAGGCCTGCACCATTATGAAATGCCAGGGCTTTATGAGGTCGGTGTGATGATGAGACCTGCACCATTATGACATATCTGGGCTTTATCAGGTCATTGTGATGATGACCTGCACCATTATTTCATGTCTGGGCTTTAGGAGGTCACTGTGATGATGAAGCCTGCACCATTATGACATGTCTGGGCTTTATGAGGTCAGTGCAAGAGGAGGCCTGAACCATTATGACATGTCTGGGCTTTATGAGGTGACTGTAATGATGAGGACTGCACCATTATGACATGTCTGGGCTTTATGATGTCAGTGCCATGAGGAGGCCTGCACCATTATGACATGTCTGGGCTTTATGAGGTCAGTGCTATGATGAGGCCGGCACCATTATGACATGTCTGGGCTTTATGAGGACAGTGCCATGTTGAGGCTTGCACCATTATGACATGTCTCGGCTTTATGAGGTCACTGTGTTGATGAGACCTGAACCATTATGACATGTCTGGGCTTTATGAGGTCAGCTCCATGATGAGACCTGCACCATTATGACATATCTGGGCTTTATGAGGTCAGTGTGATGATGAGACCTGCACCATTATGACATGTCTGGGCTTTATGAGGTCAGTGTCATGATGAGGCCTGAATCATTATGACATGTCTGGGCTTTATGAGGTCACTGTGATGATGAGGTCTGCACCATTATGACGTGTCTGGGCTTTATGAGGTCACTGAGATGATGAGACCTGCACCATTATGACGTGTCTGGGCTTTATGAGGTCAGTGTGATGATGAGGCCTGCACCATTATGACGTGTCTGGGCTTTATGAGGTCACTGAGATGATGAGGCCTGCACCATTATGACGTGTCTGGGCTTTATGAGGTCAGTGTGATGATGAGGCCTGAACCTTTATGACATGTCTGGGCTTTATGAGGGGACTGTGATGATGAGGACTGCACCATTATGACATGTCTGGGCTTTATGAGGTCAGTGTGATTATGAGGCCTGCACAATTTTGACATGTCTGGGCTTTAAGAGGTCGTTGCCATTAGGAGGCCTGGGCCATTAAGACATGTCAGGGCTTTATGAGGTCAGTGCCATGAGGAGACCTGCACCATAATGAGGTGTCTGGGCTTTATGAGGTCAGTGCCATGAGGAGGCCTGCACCATTATGACATGTCTGGGCTTTATGAGGTGACTGTGATGATGAGGACTGCACCATTATGACATGTCTGGCCTTTATGAGGTCAGTGCCATGAGGAGACCTGCACCATTATGACATGTCTGGGCTTTATGAGGTCAGTGTGATGATGAGACCTGCACCATTATGACATGTCTGGGCTTTATGAGGTCAGTGCCACGATGAGACCTGAACCATTATGACATGTCTGGGCTTTATGAGGTCAGTGCCATGAGGAGGCCTGCACCATTATGAGGTGTCTGGGTTTTATGAGGTGAGTGTGATGATGCGGTCTGCACCATTATGACGTGGCTGGGGGTTACGAGGTCAGTGTTATGATGAGGCCTGCATCATTATGACGTGGCTGGGCGTTACGAGGTCAGTGTGATGATGAGGCCTGCATCATTATGAGATGTCTGGGCTTTATGAGGTCTGTGCCATGAGCAGGCCAGGGCCATTATGACATGTCTGGGCTTTATGAGGTCAGTGCCATAATGAGGCCTGCACCACTATGAAATGCCTGGGCTTTATGAGGTCGGTGTGATGATGAGGCCTGCACCATTATGACATGTCTGGGCTTTATGAGATCAGTGCCATGAAGAGACCTGAACCATTATGACATGTCTGGGCTTTATGAGGTCACTGTGATGATGAGGCCTGCAGCATTATGAAGTGTCATTGCTTTATGAGGTCAGTGCCATGACGAGGCTTGCACCATTATGACATGTCTGGGCTTTAGGAGGTCAGTGCCATGAGGAGACCGGGGTCATTTTCACATCTCTGGGGTTTATGAGGTCGGTGTGATGATGAGTCCTGCACCATTATGACATGTCTGGGCTTTATGAGGTCAGTGCCATGAGGAGACCTGCACCATTATGACATGTCTGGGCTTTATGAGGTCAGTGTGATGATGAGAGCCGCACCATTATGAAGTGTCAGGGCTTTATGAGGTCAGTGCCATGGGGAGGCCGGGGCCATTATGACATGTGTGGGCTTTATGAGGTCTGTGTGATGATGAGTCCTGCACCATTATGACATGTCTGTGCTTTATGAGGTCAGTGCCATGAGGAGACCTGCACCATTATGACATGTCTGGGCTTTATGAGGTCAGTGTGATGATGAGGCCTGCACCATTATGACACGCCTGGGCTTTATGAGGTCAGTGCAAAGAGGAGACCTGCACTATTAAGTCATGTCTGGGCTTTATGAGGTCAGTGTCAAGAGGAGGACTGAACCATTATGACGTGGCTGGGCGTTACGAGGTCCGTGTGATTATGGGGCCTGCATCATTATGACATGTCTGGGCTTTATGAGGTGACTGTGATGATGAGGACTGCAACATTATGACATGTCTGGTCTTTATGAGGTCAGTTCCATGAGGAGACCTGCACCATTATGACATGTCCGGGCTTTATGAGGTCAGTGTGATGATGAGGCCTGCACCATCATGAGATGTCTGGACTTTATGAGGACTGTGCCATGAGCAGGCCAGGGCCATTATGACATATCTGGGCTTTATGAGGTCAGTGCCATGATGAGGCCTGCACCATTATGAAATGCCAGGGCTTTATGAGGTCGGTGTGATGATGAGGCCTGCACCATTATGACATATCTGGGCTTTATCAGGTCATTGTGATGATGACCTGCACCATTATTTCATGTCTGGGCTTTATGAGGTCACTGTGATGATGAAGCCTGCACCATTATGACATGTCTGGGCTTTATGAGGTCAGTGCAAGAGGAGGCCTGAACCATTATGACATGTCTGGGCTTTATGAAGTGACTGTAATGATGAGGACTGCACCATTATGACATGTCTGGGCTTTATGCTGTCAGTGTCATGAGGAGGCCTGCACCATTATGACATGTCTGGGCTTTATGAGGTCAGTGCTATGATGAGGCCGGCACCATTATGACATGTCTGGGCTTTATGAGGACAGTGCCATGTTGAGACTTGCACCATTATGACATGTCTCGGCTTTATGAGGTCACTGTGATGATGAGACCTGAACCATTATGACATGTCTGGGCTTTATGAGGTCAGCTCCATGATGAGACCTGCACCATTATGACATATCTGGGCTTTATGAGGTCAGTGTGATGATGAGGTCTGCACCATTATGACATGTCTGGGCTTTATGAGGTCAGTGTCATGATGAGGCCTGAATCATTATGACATGTCTGGTCTTTATGAGGTCACTGTGATGATGAGGCCTGCACCATTATGACGTGTCTGGGCTTTATGAGGTCACTGAGATGATGAGGCCTGCACCATTATGACGTGTCTGGGCTTTATGAGGTCAGTGTGATGATGAGACCTGAACCATTATGACATGTCTGGGTTTTATGAGGGGACTGTGATGATGAGGACTGCACCATTATGACATGTCTGGGCTTTATGAGGTCAGTGTGATTATGAGGTCTGCACAATTTTGACATGTCTGGGCTTTAAGAGGTCGTTGCCATGAGGAGGCCTGGGCCATTAAGACATGTCAGGGCTTTATGAGGTCAGTGCCATGAGGAGACCTGCACCATAATGAGGTGTCTGGGCTTTATGAGGTCAGTGTGAAGATGAGGCCTGCACAATTATGACATGTCTGGGCCTTATGAGGTCAGTGCCATGAGGAGGCCTGGGCCATTATGGCATGTCTGGGCTTTATAAGGTCAGTGCCATGATGAGGCCTAAACCATTATGAAATTCCTGGGCTTTATAAGGTCAGTGTGATGATGAGGCCTGCACCATTATGACATGTCTGGTCTTTATGAGGTCAGTGCCATGAGGAGGCCTGCACCATTATGACATGTCTGAGCTTTATGAGGTCACTGGGATGATTAGTCCTCCACCATTATGACATGTCTGGGCTTTATGAGATCACTGTGATGATGAGGCCTGCACCATTATGACATGTCTGGGCTTTATGACATCAGTGCGATGATGAGGCCTGCACCATTATGACATGTCTGGACTTTATGTGGTCAGTGTGATCATGAGGCCTGCACCATTATGACATGTCCGGGCTTTATGAGGTCAGAGCCACGATGAGGCCTGAAACATTATGACATGTCTGGGCTTTATATGGTCGGTGTGATCATGCGGCCTGCACCATTATGACATGTCCGGGCTTTATGAGGTCAGTGTGATGATGAGACCTGCACCATTATGACATGTCTGGGCTTTATGAGGTCAGTGCTATGTGGAGGCCTGCACCATTATGACATATCTGGGTTTTATGAGGTCACAGTGATGTTGGACCTGCACCAGTATGACATGTCTGGGCTTTATGAGGTCAGTGTGATGATGAGACCTGCACCATTATGACATGTCTGGGCTTTATGAGGTCAGTGCTATGAGGAGGCCTGCACCATTATGACATATCTGGGCTTTATGAGGTCACTGAGATGTTGGGCCTGCACCAGTATGACATGTCTGGGCTTTATGAGGTCAGTGCCATGATAAGGCTTGCACCATTATGAAGTGTCCGGGCTTTATTAGGTCAGTGCCATGAGGAGACCTGCACCATTTTGACATGTCTGGGCTTTATGAGGACAGTGTGATGATGCGGCCTGCACCATTATGACATGTCTAGGCATTCTGAGGTCAGTGTCATGAGGAGGCCTGCACCATTATGATATGTCTGGTCTTTATGAGGCCAGTGTGATAATGAGGCCTGCACCATCATGATATGTCTGGGCTTTATGAGGTCAGTGTGATGATGAGAGCTGCACCGTTATGACATGTCTGGGCTTTATAAGGTCAGTGCCATGATGTGGCCTAAACCGTTATGAAATTCCTGGGCTTTATGAGGTCAGTGTGATGATGAGGCCTGCACCATTATGACATGTCTGGGCTTTATGAGGTCTATGCCATGAGGAGGCCTGCACCATTATGACATGTCTGGGCTTTATGAGGTCACTGGGATGATGAGTCCTGCACCATTATGACATGTGTTGGCTTTATGAGGTCAGTGTGATGATGAGGTCTGCACCATTATGACATGTCTGGGCTTTATGACATCAGTGCGATGATGAGGCCTGCACCATTATGACATGTCTGGGCTTTATGAGGTCAGTGACAAGAGGAGACCTGAACCATTATGAGATGTCTGGGCTTTATGAGGTGACTGTGATGATGAGGACTGCACCATTATGACGCCTCTGGGCTTTATGAGGTCAGTGTGATGATGAGGCCCTCACAATTATGACATGTCTGGGCTTTATGAGGTCAGTGCCATGAGGAGGCCTGTGCCATTATGACATGTCTGGGTTTTATGAGGTCAGTGTGATGATGAGGCCTGCACCATTATGACATGACTGGGCTTTATGAGGTCAGTGCTATGAGGAGGCCTGCAGCATTATGACATATCTGGGCTTTATGAGGTCACTGTGATGTTGAGATCTGCTCCAGTATGGCATGTCTGGGCTTTATGAGGTCAGTGTCATGATGAGGCTTGCACCATTATGACATGTCTGGACTTTATGTGGTCAGTGTGATCATGAGGCCTGCACCATTATGACATGTCCGGGCTTTATGAGGTCAGAGCCACGATGAGGCCTGAAACATTATGACATGTCTGGGCTTTATATGGTCGGTGTGATCATGCGGCCTGCACCATTATGACATGTCCGGGCTTTATGAGGTCAGTGTGATGATGAGACCTGCACCATTATGACATGTCTGGGCTTTATGAGGTCAGTGCTATGTGGAGGCCTGCACCATTATGACATATCTGGGTTTTATGAGGTCACTGTGATGTTGGACCTGCACCAGTATGACATGTCTGGGCTTTATGAGGTCAGTGTGATGATGAGACCTGCACCATTATGACATGTCTGGGCTTTATGAGGTCAGTGCTATGAGGAGGCCTGCACCATTATGACATATCTGGGCTTTATGAGGTCACTGAGATGTTGGGCCTGCACCAGTATGACATGTCTGGGCTTTATGAGGTCAGTGCCATGATAAGGCTTGCACCATTATGAAATGTCCGGGCTTTATTAGGTCAGTGCCATGAGGAGACCTGCACCATTTTGACATGTCTGGGCTTTATGAGGACAGTGTGATGATGCGGCCTGCACCATTATGACATGTCTAGGCATTCTGAGGTCAGTGCCATGAGGAGGCCTGCACCATTATGATATGTCTGGTCTTTATGAGGCCAGTGTGATAATGAGGCCTGCACCATCATGATATGTCTGGGCTTTATGAGGTCAGTGTGATGATGAGAGCTGCACCATTATGACATGTCTGGGCTTTATAAGGTCAGTGCCATGATGTGGCCTAAACCGTTATGAAATTCCTGGGCTTTATGAGGTCAGTGTGATGATGAGGCCTGCACCATTATGACATGTCTGGGCTTTATGAGGTCTATGGCATGAGGAGGCCTGCACCATTATGACATGTCTGGGCTTTATGAGGTCACTGGGATGATGAGTCCTGCACCATTATGACATGTGTTGGCTTTATGAGGTCAGTGTGATGATGAGGTCTGCACCATTATGACATGTCTGGGCTTTATGACATCAGTGCGATGATGAGGCCTGCACCATTATGACATGTCTGGGCTTTATGAGGTCAGTGACAAGAGGAGACCTGAACCATTATGAGATGTCTGGGCTTTATGAGGTGACTGTGATGATGAGGACTGCACCATTATGACGCCTCTGGACTTTATGAGGTCAGTGTGATGATGAGGCCCTCACAATTATGACATGTCTGGGCTTTATGAGGTCAGTGCCATGAGGAGGCCTGGGCCATTATGACATGTCTGGGTTTTATGAGGTCAGTGTGATGATGAGGCCTGCACCATTATGACATGTCTGGGCTTTATGAGGTCAGTGCTATGAGGAGGCCTGCAGCATTATGACATATCTGGGCTTTATGAGGTCACTGTGATGTTGAGATCTGTTCCAGTATGGCATGTCTGGGCTTTATGAGGTCACTGTGATGATGAGCCCTGCACCATTTTGACACGTCTGGGCTTTATGAGGTGAGTGTGATGATGCGGTCTGCACCATTATGCCATGTCTAGGCATTCTGAGGTCAGTGCCATGAGGAGGTCTGCACCATTATGACATGTCTGGTCTTTATGAGGTCAGTGTGATAATGAGGCCTGCACCATCATGATATGTCTGGGCTTTATGAGGTCAGTGTGATGATGAGAGCTGCACCATTATGAAGTGTCAGGGCTTTATGAGGTCCGTGTGATGATGAGGCTTGCACCATTATGACATGTCTGGGCTTTAGGAGGTCAGTGTGATGATGATACCTGCACCATTATGACATGTCTGGGATATATGAGGTCAGTGCCATGAGGCGGACTGAACCATTATGACATGTCTGGGATTTATGAAGTCAGTGTGATGATGAGGCCTGCACCATTATGACATGTCTGGGCTTTATGAGGTCAGTGCCATGATGAGGCCTGAACCATCATGACATGTCTGGGCTTTATGAGGTGACTGTGATGATGAGGCCTGCACCATTATGACATGTCTGGACTTTATGAGGTCAGTGTGATTATGAGGCCTGCACCATCATGATATGTGTGGGCTTTATGAGGTCAGTGTGATGATGAGAGCTGCACCATTATGAAGTGTCAGGGCTTTATGAGGTCAGTGCCATGACGAGGCTTGCACCATTATGACATGTCTGGACTTTAGGAGGTCAGTGCCATGAGGAGGCCGGGGCCATTTTCACATCTCTGGGCTTTACGAGGTCGGTGTGATGATGAGTCCTGCTCCATTATGACATGTCTGGGCTTTATGAGGTCAGTGCCTTGAGGAGACCTGCACCATTATGACATGTCTGGGCTTTATGAGGTCAGTGTGATGATGAGACCTGCACCATCATGACACGTCTGGGCTTTATGAGGTCAGTGCCAAGAGGAGGCCTGCACTATTATGTCATGTCTGGGCTTTATGAGGTCTGTGCCAAGAGGAGGACTGAACCATTATGACATGTCTGGCTTTATGAGGTCCGTGCTATGATGAGGCCGGCACCATTATGACCTGTCTGGGATTTCTGAGGTCAGTGTGATGATGAGACCTGCACAAATATGAGGTGTCTGGGCTTTATGAGGTGAGTGTGATGATGAGGCCTGCACCATTATGAGGTGTCTGGGCTTTATGGGGTCAGTGCCATGAGGAGGGCTGCACCATTATGACATGTCCGGGCTTTATGAGGTCAGTGTGATGATGATACCTGCACCATTATGACATGTCTGGGCTTTATGAGGTCAGTGCCATGATGAGGCCAGCACCATTATGACATGTCTGGGCTTTATGGGGTCGGTGGTATGAGGAGGCCTGAACCATTATGACATGTCTGGTCTTAATGAGGTTACTTTGATGATGAGGCCTGCACCATTATGACACGTCTGGTCTTTATGAGGTCACTGCGATGATGAGGCCTGCACCAATTTGAGGTGTCCGGACTTTATGAGGTCAGTGTTATTATGAGGCCTACGCTATTATGAGGTGTTTGGGCTGCCTGAGGCCACTGTGATGATGAGGCCTGCACCATTATGACATGTCTGGGCTTTATGAGGACAGTGCCATGATGAGACCTGCACCATTATGAGGTGTCTGGGCTTTATGAGGTCAGTGTGATGATGAGGCCTGCACCATTATGACATGTCTGAGCTTTATGAGGTCAGTGTCAAGAGGAGGACTGAACCATTATGACGTGGCTGGGCGTTACGAGGTCCGTGTGATTATGGGGCCTGCATCATTATGACATGTCTGGGCTTTATGAGGTGACTGTAATGATGAGGACTGCAACATTATGACATGTCTGGTCTTTATGAGGTCAGTTCCATGAGGAGACCTGCACCATTATGACATGTCCGGGCTTTATGAGGTCAGTGTGATGATGAGGCCTGCACCATCATGAGATGTCTGGGCTTTATGAGGACTGTGCCATGGGCAGGCCAGGGCCATTATGACATGTCTGGGCTTTATGAGGTCAGTGCCATGATGAGGCCTGCACCATTATGAAATGCCAGGGCTTTATGAGGTCGGTGTGATGATGAGGCCTGCACCGTTATGACATATCTGGGCCTTATCAGGTCATTGTGATGATGACCTGCACCATTATTTCATGTCTGGGCTTTATGAGGTCACTGTGATGATGAAGCCTGCACCAATATGACATGTCTGGGCTTTATGAGGTCAGTGCCATGAGGAGGCCTGAACCATTATGACATGTCTGGGCTTTATGAGGTGACTGTAATGATGAGGACTGCACCATTATGACATGTCTGGGCTTTATGATGTCAGTGCCATGAGGAGGCCTGCACCATTATGACATGTCTGGGCTTTATGAGGTCAGTGCTATGATGAGGCCGGCACCATTATGACATGTCTGGGCTTTATGAGGACAGTGCCATGTTGAGGCTTGCACCATTATGACATGTCTCGGCTTTATGAGGTCACTGTGATGATGAGACCTGAACCATTATGACATGTCTGGGCTTTATGAGGTCAGCTCCATGATGAGACCTGCACCATTATGACATATCTGGGCTTTATGAGGTCAGTGTGATGATGAGGCCTGCACCATTATGACATGTCTGGGCTTTATGAGGTCAGTGTCATGATGAGGCCTGAATCATTATGACATGTCTGGGCTTTATGAGGTCACTGTGATGATGTGGCCTGCACCATTATGACGTGTCTGGGCTTTATGAGGTCAATGAGATGATGAGGCCTGCACCATTATGACGTGTCTGGGCTTTATGAGGTCAGTGTGATGATGAGGCCTGAACCTTTATGACATGTCTGGGCTTTATGAGGGGACTGTGATGATGAGGACTGCACCATTATGACATGTCTGGGCTTTATGAGGTCAGTGTGATTATGAGGCCTGCACAATTTTGACATGTCTGGGCTTTAAGAGGTCGTTGCCATGAGGAGGCCTGGGCCATTAAGACATGTCAGGGCTTTATGAGGTCAGTGCCATGAGGAGACCTGCACCATAATGAGGTGTCTGGGCTTTATGAGGTCAGTGCCGTGAGGAGGCCTGCTCCATTATGACATGTCTGGGCTTTATGAGGTGACTGTGATGATGAGGACTGCACCATTATGACATGTCTGGCCTTTATGAGGTCAGTGCCATGAGGAGGCCTGCACCATTATGACATGTCTGGGCTTTATGAGGTCAGTGTGAAGATGAGGCCTGCACAATTATGACATGTCTGGGCTTTATGAGGTCAGCTCCATGATGAGACCTGCACCATTATGACATATCTGGGCTTTATGAGGTCAGTGTGATGATGAGGCCTGCACCATTATGACATGTCTGGGCTTTATGAGGTCAGTGTCATGATGAGGCCTGAATCATTATGACATGTCTGGGCTTTATGAGGTCACTGTGATGATGTGGCCTGCACCATTATGACGTGTCTGGGCTTTATGAGGTCACTGAGATGATGAGGCCTGCACCATTATGACGTGTCTGGGCTTTATGAGGTCAGTGTGATGATGAGGCCTGAACCTTTATGACATGTCTGGGCTTTATGAGGGGACTGTGATGATGAGGACTGCACCATTATGACATGTCTGGGCTTTATGAGGTCAGTGTGATTATGAGGCCTGCACAATTTTGACATGTCTGGGCTTTAAGAGGTCGTTGCCATGAGGAGGCCTGGGCCATTAAGACATGTCAGGGCTTTATGAGGTCAGTGCCATGAGGAGACCTGCACCATAATGAGGTGTCTGGGCTTTATGAGGTCAGTGCCATGAGGAGGCCTGCACCATTATGACATGTCTGGGCTTTATGAGGTGACTGTGATGATGAGGACTGCACCATTATGACATGTCTGGCCTTTATGAGGTCAGTGCCATGAGGAGGCCTGCACCATTATGACATGTCTGGGCTTTATGAGGTCAGTGTGAAGATGAGGCCTGCACAATTATGACATGTCTGGGCTTTATGAGGTCAGTGCCATGAGGAGGCCTGGGCCATTATGGCATGTCTGGGCTTTATAAGGTCAGTGCCATGATGAGGCCTAAACCATTATGACATGTCTGGTCTTAATGAGGTCACTTTGATGATGAGGCCTGCACCATTATGACACGTCTGGTCTTTATGAGGTCAGTGCTATGAGGAGGCCTGAACCATTATGACATGTCTGGGTTTATGAGGTCACTGTGATGATGAGACCTGCACCATCATGACATGTCTGGGCTTTATGACATCAGTGCGATGATGAGGCCTGCACCAATTTGAGGTGTCCGGACTTTATGAGGTCAGTGTTATTATGAGGCCTAAGCTATTATGAGGTGTTTGGGCTGCCTGAGGCCACTGTGATGATGAGGTCTGCACCATTATGACATATCTGGGCTTTATGAGGTCAGTGCCATGACGAGACCTGCTCCATTCTGACATGTCTGAGTTTTATGAGGTCACTTTGATGATGAGACCTGCACCATTATGACATGTCTGAGCTTTATGAGGTCAGTGCTATGATGAGGCCTGTACCATTATGACGTGTCTGGGCTTTTTCAGGGCAGTGTGATGATGAGACCTGCCCAAATATGAGGTGTCTGGGTTTATGAGGTGAGTGTGATTATGTGGTCTGCACGTTTATGACATGTCTGGACTTTATGAGGTCACTGTGATGATGAGACCTGCACCATTATGACATGTCTGGGCTTTATGAGGTGAGGGTGATGATGCGGCCTGCACCATTACGACGTGGCTGGGCGTTACGAGGTCAGTGTTATGATGAGGCCTGCATCATTATGACGTGGCTGGGCGTTACGAGGTCAGTGTTATGATGAGACCTGCATCATTATGACGTGGCTGGGCGTTACGAGGTCAGGGTGATGATGAGGCCTGCATCATTATGAGATGTCTGGGCTTTATGAGGACTGTGCCATGAGCAGGCCAGGGTCATTATGACATGTCTGGGCTTTATGAGGTCAGTGCCATAATGAGGCCTGCACCATTATGAAATGCCTGGGCTTTATGAGGTCGGTGTGATGATGAGGCCTGCACCATTATGACATGTCTGGGCTTTATGAGGTCAGTGCTATGAGGAGGCCTGCACCATTATGACATGTCTGGGCTATATGAGGTCAGTGCCATGATGAGGCCTGCACCATAATGGCATGTCTGGGCTTTATGAGGTCAGTGTTATGAGGAGGCCTGCACCATTATGACATATCTGGGCTTTATGAGGTCACTGTGATGATGAGGCCTGCACCATTATGACATGTCTGGGCTTTATGAGGTCAGTGCCATGATGAGGCCTGAACCATTATGACATGTCTGGGCTTTATGAGGTCACTGTGATGATGAGGCCCGCACCATTATGACACGTCGGGGCTTTATGAGGTCAGTGCCAAGAGGAGGCCTGCACTATTATGTCATGTCTGGGCATTATGAGGTCTGTGCCAAGAGGAGGACTGAACCATTATGACATGTCTGGGCTTTATGAGGTGAGTGTGATGATGAGGCCTGCACCATTATGACATGTCTGGG
The DNA here is from genome assembly GCF_036250125.1 of Pseudopipra pipra. NCBI lineage: Eukaryota > Metazoa > Chordata > Aves > Passeriformes > Pipridae > Pseudopipra > Pseudopipra pipra. Next base: position 43,081 of record NW_026990581.1, read on the forward strand.
CTTTATGAGGTCACTGGGATGATTAGTCCTCCACCATTATGACATGTCTGGGCTTTATGAGATCACTGTGATGATGAGGCCTGCACCATTATGACATGTCTGGGCTTTATGACATCAGTGCGATGATGAGGCCTGCACCATCATGAGATGTCTGGGCGTTATGAGGACTGTGCCATGAGCAGGCCAGGGCCATTATGACATGTCTGGGCTTTATGAGGTCAGTGCCATGATAAGGCCGGCACCATTATGAAATGCCTGGGCTTTATGAGGTCGGTGTGATGATGAGGCCTGCACCATTATGACATATCTGGGCTTTATGAGGTCATTGTGATGATGAGGCCTCCACCATTATGTCATGTCTGAGCTTTATGAGGTCACTGTGATGATGAAGCCTGCACCATTATGACATGTCTGGGCTTTATGAGGTCAGTGCAAGAGGAGGCCTGAACCATTATGACATGTCTGGGCTTTATGAGGTGACTGTAATGATGAGGACTGCACCATTATGACATGTCTGGGCTTTATGATGTCAGTGCCATGAGGAGGCCTGCACCATTATGACATGTTTGGGCTTTATGAGGTCAGTGTGATGATGATACCTGCACCATTATGACATGTCTGGGCTTTATGATGTCACTGTGATGATGAGGCCTGCACCATTATGACATGTCTGGGCTTTATGAGGGGACTGTGATGATGACGGCTGCACCATTATGACATGTCTGGTCTTTATGACGTCACTATGATTATGAGGCCTGCACAATTATGACATGTCTGGGCTTTAAGAGGTCATTGCCATGAGGAGGCCTGGGCCATTAAGACATATCAGGGCTTTATGAGGTCAGTGTGATGATGAGGCCTCCACCATTATGAGATGTCTGGGCTTTATGAGGTCAGTGCCATGATGAGGCCTGCACCATTATGACATGTCTGGGCTTTATGAGGTGACTGTGATGATGAGGACTGCACCATTATGACATGTCTGGCCTTTATGAGGTCAGTGCCATGAGGAGGCCTGCACCATTATGACATGTCTGGACTTTATGAGGTCTGGGTCACGATGAGGCCTGAACCATTATGACATGTCTGGGCTTTATGAGGTTACTTTGATGATGAGGCCTGCAGCATTATGAAGTGTCATTGCTTTATGAGGTCAGTGCCATGACGAGGCTTGCACCATTATGACATGTCTGGGCTTTATGAGGTGACTGTAATGATGAGGACTGCAACATTATGACATGTCTGGTCTTTATGAGGTCACTGTGATGATGAGGCCTGCACCATTATGACATGTCTGGGCTTTATGAGGGGACTGTGATGATGACGGCTGCACCATTATGACATGTCTGGGCTTTAAGAGGTCATTGCCATGAGGAGGCCTGGGCCATTAAGACATGTCAGGGCTTTATGAGGTCAGTGTGATGATGAGGCCTCCACCATTATGACATGTCTGGGCTTTATGAGGTCAGTGCCATGATGAGGTCTGCACCATTATGACATGTCTGGGCTTTATGAGGTGACTGTGATGATGAGGTCTGCACCATTATGACACGCCTGGGATTATGAGGTCAGTGCCATGAGGAGACCTGCACGATTATGACATGTCTGGGCTTTATGAGGTCAGTGCCAAGAGGAGGACTGAACCATTATGACGTGGCTGGGCGTTACGAGGTCAGTGTGATGATGAGGCCTGCATCATTATGACATGTCTGGGCTTTATGAGGTCAGTGCCATGAGGAGACCTGCACCATTATGAGGTGTCTGGGCTTTATGAGGTCAGTGCCATGAGGAGGCCTGCACCATTATGACATGTCTGGGCTTTATGAGGTCAGTGCCATGAGGAGGCCTGCACCATTATGACATGTCTGGGCTTTATGAGGTCAGTGTGAAAATGAGGCCTGCACAATTATGACATGTCTGGGCATTATGAGGTCAGTGTCATGAGGAGGCCTGGGCCATTATGAAATTCCTGGGCTTTATAAGGTCAGTGTGATGATGAGGCCTGCACCATTATGACATGTCTGGTCTTTATGAGGTCAGTGTGATGATGAGGCCTGCACCATTATGACGTGTCTGGGCTTTATGAGGTCAGTGTGATGATGAGGCCTGCACCATTATGACATGTCTGGGCTTTGTGAGGGGACTGTGATGATGACGACTGCACCATTATGACATGTCTGGGCTTTATGAGGTCACTGTGATGATGAGGCCTCCACCATTATGACATGTCTGGGCTTTATGAGGTCAGTGCCATGAGGAGGCCTGCACCATTATGACATGTCTGGGCTTTATGAGGTGACTGTGATGATGAGGACTGCACCATTATGACATGTCTGGTCTTTATGAGGTCAGTGCCATGAGGAGGCCTGCACCATTATGACATGTCTGGGCTTTATGAGGTCAGTGCCATGATGAGGCTTGCACCATTATGACATGTCCGGGCTTTATGAGGTCAGTGCCAGGAGGAGACCGGCACCATTTTGACATGTCTGGGTTTTATGAGGACCGTGTGATGATGCGGCCTGCACCATTATGACATGTCTAGGCATTCTGAGGTCAGTGCCATGAGGCGGCCTGCACCATTATGACATGTCTGGTCTTTATGAGGCCAGTGTGATAATGAGGCCCGCACCATCATGATATGTCTGGGCTTTGTGAGGTCAGTGTGCTGATGAGAGCTGCACCATTATAAAGTGTCAGGGCTTTATGAGGTCAGTGCCATGACGAGGTTTGCACCATTATGACATGTCTGGGCTTTAGGAGGTCAGTGCCATGGGGAGGCCGGGGCCATTATGACATGTCTGGGCTTTATGAGGTCAGTGTGATGATGAGGCCTGCACCATTATGACACGTCTGGGTTTTATGAGGTCAATGCCAAGAGGAGGCCTGCACTATTATGTCATGTCTGAGCTTTATGAGATCAGTGCCAAGAGGAGGACTGAACCATTATGACATGTCTGGGCTTTATGAGGTCAGTGTGATTATGAGGTCTGCACAATTATGACATGTCTGGGCTTTAAGAGGTCATTGCCATGGGGAGGCCTGGACCATTAAGACATGTCAGGGCTTTATGAGGTCAGTGTGATGATGAGACCTCTACCATTATGACATGTCTGGGCTTTATGAGGTCAGTGCCCTGAGGAGACCTGCACCATTATGAGGTGTCTGGGCTTTAATATGTCACTGTGATGATGAGGCATGCACCATTATGACATGTCTGGGCTTTATGAGGTCAGTGTGATGATGAGACCTGCATCATTATGACATGTCTGGGCTTTATGAGGTGACTGTGATGATGAGGACTGCACCATTATGACATGTCTGGGCTTTCTGAGGTCAGTGTGATGATGAGACCTGCACCATTATGACACGTCTGGGCTTTATGAGGTCAGTGCCATGAGGAGGCCTGGACCATTATGGCATGTCTGGGCTTAATAAGGTCAGTGCCATTAAGAGGCCTAAACCATTACGAAATTCCTGGGCTTTATGAGGACAGTGTGATGATAAGACCTGCACCATTATGACATGTCTGGGCTTTATGAGGTCTATGCCATGAGGAGGCCTGCACCATTATGGCATGTCTGGGCTTTATGAGGTCACTGTGATGATGAGGCCTGCACCATTATGACATGTCTGGGCTTTATGAGGTCAGAGCAAAGAGGAGACCTAAACCATTATGACATGTCTGGGCTTTATGAGGTGACTGTGATGATGAGGACGGCACCATTAAGACATGTCTGGTCTTTATGTGGTCAGTGCCATGAGGAGGCCTGGGCCATTATGACATGTCTGGGCTTTATGAGGTCAGTGCAAGAGGAGGCCTGAACCATTATGACATGTCTGGGCTTTATGAGGTGACTGTAATGATGAGGACTGCACCATTATGACATGTCTGGGCTTTATGATGTCAGTGCCATGAGGAGGCCTGCACCATTATGACATGTTTGGGCTTTATGAGGTCAGTGTGATGATGATACCTGCACCATTATGACATGTCTGGGCTTTATGAGGTCACTGTGATGATGAGGCCTGCACCATTATGACGTGTCTGGGCTTTATGAAGTCAGTGTGATGATGAGGCCTGCACCATTATGACATGTCTGGGCTTTATGAGGGGACTGTGATGATGACGGCTGCACCATTATGACATGTCTGGTCTTTATGACGTCACTATGATTATGAGGCCTGCACAATTATGACATGTCTGGGCTTTAAGAGGTCATTGCCATGAGGAGGCCTGGGCCATTAAGACATGTCAGGGCTTTATGAGGTCAGTGTGATGATGAGGCCTCCACCATTATGACATGTCTGGGCTTTATGAGGTCAGTGCCATGATGAGGCCTGCACCATTATGACATGTCTGGGCTTTATGAGGTGACTGTGATGATGAGGACTGCACCATTATGACATGTCTGGACTTTATGAGGTCAGGGTCACGATGAGGCCTGAACCATTATGACATGTCTGGGCTTTATGAGGTTACTTTGATGATGAGACCTGCACCATTATGACATGTATGGGCTTTATGAGGTCAGTGTGATGATGAGGTCTGCACCATTATGACACGCCTGGGATTATGAGGTCAGTGCCATGAGGAGACCTGCACCATTATGACATGTCTGGGCTTTATGAGGTCAGTGCCAAGAGGAGGACTGAACCATTATGACGTGGCTGGGCGTTACGAGGTCAGTGTGATTATGAGGCCTGCATCATTATGACATGTCTGGGCTTTATGAGGTCAGTGCCATGAGGAGACCTGCACCATTATGAGGTGTCTGGGCTTTATGAGGTCAGTGCCATGAAGAGGCCTGCACCATTATGACATGTCTGGGCTTTATGAGGTCAGTGCCATGAGGAGGCCTGCACCATTATGACATGTCTGGGCTTTATGAGGTCAGTGTGAAAATGAGGCCTGCACAATTATGACATGTCTGGGCATTATGAGGTCAGTGTGATGATGAGGCCTGCACCATTATGACGTGTCTGGGCTTTATGAGGTCAGTGTGATGATGAGGCCTGCACCATTATGACATGTCTGGGCTTTGTGAGGGGACTGTGATGATGACGACTGCACCATTATGACATGTCTGGGCTTTATGAGGTCACTGTGATGGTGAGGCCTCCACCATTATGACATGTCTGGGCTTTATGAGGTCAGTGCCATGAGGAGGCCTGCACCATTATGACATGTCTGGGCTTTATGAGGTGACTGTGATGATGAGGACTGCACCATTATGACATGTCTGGTCTTTATGAGGTCAGTGCCATGAGGAGGACTGCACCATTATGACATGTCTGGGCTTTATGAGGTCAGTGCCATGATGAGGCTTGCACCATTATGACATGTCCGGGCTTTATGAGGTCAGTGCCAGGAGGAGACCGGCACCATTTTGACATGTCTGGGCTTTATGAGGACCGTGTGATGATGCGGCCTGCACCATTAAGACATGTCTAGGCATTCTGAGGTCAGTGCCATGAGGCGACCTGCACCATTATGACATGTCTGGTCTTTATGAGGCCAGTGTGATAATGAGGCCCGCACCATCATGATATGTCTGGGCTTTGTGAGGTCAGTGTGCTGATGAGAGCTGCACCATTATAAAGTGTCAGGGCTTTATGAGGTCAGTGCCATGACGAGGTTTGCACCATTATGACATGTCTGGGCTTTAGGAGGTCAGTGCCATGGGGAGCCCGGGACCATTATGACATGTCTGGGCTTTATGAGGTCAGTGTGATGATGAGGCCTGCACCATTATGACACGTCTGGGTTTTATGAGGTCAGTGCCAAGAGGAGGCCTGCACTATTATGTCATGTCTGAGCTTTATGAGATCAGTGCCAAGAGGAGGACTGAACCATTATGACATGTCTGGGCTTTATGAGGTCAGTGTGATTATGAGGCCTGCACAATTATGACATGTCTGGGCTTTAAGAGGTCATTGCCATGAGGAGGCCTGGACCATTAAGACATGTCAGGGCTTTATGAGGTCAGTGTGATGATGAGGCCTCTACCATTATGACATGTCTGGGCTTTATGAGGTCAGTGCCATGAGGAGACCTGCACCATTATGAGGTGTCTGGGCTTTAATATGTCACTGTGATGATGAGGCATGCACCATTATGACATGTCTGGGCTTTATGAGGTCAGTGTGATGATGAGACCTGCATCATTATGACATGTATGGGCTTTATGAGGTGACTGTGATGATGAGGACTGCACCATTATGACACGTCTGGGCTTTATGAGGTCAGTGCCATGAGGAGGCCTGGACCATTATGGCATGTCTGGGCTTAATAAGGTCAGTGCCATTAAGAGGCCTAAACCATTACGAAATTCCTGGGCTTTATGAGGACAGTGTGATGATAAGACCTGCACCATTATGACATGTCTGGGCTTTATGAGGTCTATGCCATGAGGAGGCCTGCACCATTATGGCATGTCTGGGCTTTATGAGGTCACTGTGATGATGAGGCCTGCACCATTATGACATGTCTGGGCTTTATGAGGTCAGAGCAAAGAGGAGACCTGAACCATTATGACATGTCTGGGCTTTATGAGGTGACTGTGATGATGAGGACGGCACCATTAAGACATGTCTGGTCTTTATGTGGTCAGTGCCATGAGGAGGCCTGGGCCATTATGACATGTCTGGGCTTTATGAGGTCAGTGTGATGATGAGGCCTGCACAATTATGGCATGTCTGGGCTTTATTAGGTCAGTGCCATGAGGAGGCCTGGGCCATTATGACATGTCTGGGCTTTATGAGGTCTATGCCATGAGGAGGCCTGCAGCATTATGGCATGTCTGGGCTTTATGAGGTCACTGTGATGACGAGTCCTGCAGCATTATTACGTGTCTGGGCGATATGAGGTCAGTGTGATGATAAGGACTGCACCATTATGACATGTCTGGGCTTTATGAGGTCAGTGTGATTATGAGGCCTGCACAATTATGACATCTCTGGGCTTTAAGAGGTCATTGCCATGAGGAGGCCTGGGCCATTAAGACATGTCTGGGCTTTATGAGGTCAGTGTGATGATGAGGACTGCACCATTATGATATGTCTGGGCTTTATGAGGTCAGTGCCATGAGGAGACCTGCACCATTATGAGGTGTCTGGGCCTTATGAGGTCAGTGTCATGAGGAGGCCTGCACCATTATGACGTGGCGGGCGTTATGAGGTCAGTTTTATGATGAGACCGGCATCATTATGACATGTCTGGGCTTTATGAGGTGACTGTGATGATGAGGACTGCACAATTATGACATGTCTGGACTTTATGAGGTCAGTGTGAAGATGAGGCCTGTACAATTATGACATGTCTGGGCTTTATGAGGTCCGTGCCATGAGGAGACCTGCACCATTATGGCATGTCTGGGCTTTATAAGGTCAGTGCCATGATTAGGCCTAAACCATTATGAAATTACTGGGCTTTATGAGGTCAGTGTGATGATGAGGCCTGCACCATTATGACATGTCTGGGCTTTATGAGGTCTATGCCATGAGGAGACCTGCACCATTATGACATGTCTGGGCTTTATGAGGTCACTGTGATGATGAGTCCTGCACCATTATGACATATCTGGGCTTTATGAGGTCAGTGCCAAGAGGAGACCTGCATCATTATGAGGTGTTTGGGCCTTATGAGGTGACTGTGATGATGAGGACTGCACCATTAAGACATGTCTGGGCTTTATGAGGTCAGTGCCATGAGGAGACCTGGGCCATTATGACATGTCTGGGCTTTATGAGGTCAGTGCTATGAGGAGGCCTGCACCATTATGACATATCTGGGCTTTATGAGGTCACTGTGATGTTGAGACCTGCAGCAGTATGACATATCTGGGCTTTATGAGGTCTGTGCCATGATGAGGCTTGCACTATTATGACATGTCTGGGCTTTATGAGGTCAGTGTGATGATGCGACCTGCACCATTATGACCTGTCTAGGCATTCTGAGGTCAGTGCCATGACGAGACCTGCACCATTATGACATGTCTGGTCTTTATGAGGTCAGTGTGATAATGAGGTCTCCACCATCATGATATGTCTGGGCTTTCTGAGGTCAGTGTGATGATGAGAGCTGCGCCATTATGACATGTCTGGGCTTTATGAGGTCAGTGCCATGACGAGGCTTGCACCATTATGACATGTCTGGGCTTTAGGAGGTCAGTGCCATGAGGAGACCGGGGCCATTTTGACATGTCTGGGCTTTATGAGGTCGGTGTGATGATTAGTCCTGCACCATTATGACATGTCTGGGCTTTATGAGGTCAGTGCCATGAGGAGACCTGCACCATAATGACATGTCTGGGCTTTATGAGGTCAGTGTGATGATGAGGCCTGCACCATTATGACATGTCTGGGCTTTATGAGGTCTGTGCCAAGAGGAGGACTGAACCATTATGACATATCTGGGCTTTATGAGGACAGTGTGATGGTGAGACCTGCACCATTATGACATGTCTGGGCTTTATGAGGTCAGTGCTATGATGAGGCCGGCACCATTATGACATGTCTGGGCTTTATGAGGTCACTTTGATGATGAGACCTGCACAATTATGACATGTCTGGGCATTATGAGGTCAGTCCTATGATGAGGCCTGCACCATTATGACATGTCTGGGTTTTTTGAGGTCAGTGTGATTATGAGGCCTGCACCATTATGAGGTGTCTGGGCTTTATGAGGTGAGTGTGATGATGAGACCTGCACCATTATGACATGTCTGGGCTTTATGAGGTCAGTGCCATGAGGAGGCCTGCACCATTATGAGGTGTCTGGGCTTTACGAGGTGAGTGTGATGATGAGGCCTGCACCCTTATGACATATCTGGGCTTTATGAGGTGACTGTAATGATGTGGACTGCAACATTATGACATGTCTGGTCTTTATGAGGTCAGTGGCATGATGAGGCTTGCACCATTATGACATGTCTGGGCTTTATGAGGTCAGTGTGATGATGAGTCCTGCACCATTATGACATGTCTGGGCTTTATGAGGTCAGTGCTATGAGGAGCCCTGCACCATTATGACATATCTGGGCTTTATGAGGTCACTGTGATGTTGGACCTGCACCAGTATGACATGTCTCGGCTTTATGAGGTCACTGTGATGATGAGGCCTGCACCATTATGACATGTCTGGGCTTTATGAGGTCAGTGCCATGAGGAGACCTGCACCATTATGAGGTGTCTGGGCTTTATGAGGTCAGTGCCATGAGGAGGTCTGCACCATTATGACGTGGCTGGGCGTTATGAGGTCAGTGTGATGATGAGGCCTGCATCATTATGACATGTCTGGGCTTTATGAGGTGACTGTGATGATGAGGACAGCACCATTATGACATGTCTGGGCTTTATGAGGTCAGTGTGATGATGAGGCCTGCACCATTATGACATGTCCGGGCTTTATGAGGTCAGTGCTATGAGGAGGCCTGCACCATTATGATATATCTGGGCTTTATGAGGTCACTGTGATGTTGGACGTGCACCAGTATGACATGTCTGGGCTTTATGAGGTCAGTGTGACTATGAGGCCTGCACAATTATGACATGTCTGGGCTTTAAGAGGTCATTGCCATGAGGACGCCTGGGCCATTAAGACATGTCTGGGCTTTATGAGGTCAGTGTGATGATGAGGCCTGCACCATTATGACATGTTTGGCTTTATGAGGTCAGTGCCATGAGGAGACCTGCACCATTATGAGGTGTCTGGGCTTTATGAGGTCAATGCCATGAGGAGGCCTGCACCATTATGACGTGGCTGGGCGTTATGAGGTCAGTGTGATGATGAGGCCTGCATCATTATGCCATGTCTGGGCTTCATGAGGTGACTGTGATGATGATGAGACCTGCACCATTATGACATGTCTGGGCTTTATGAGGTCAGTGCCATGAGGAGGCCTGCACCATTATGGCATGTCTGGGCTTTATGAGGTCACTGTGATGATGAGGCCTGCACCATTATGACATGTCTGGGCTTTATGAGGTCAGAGCCAAGAGGAGACCTGAACCATTATGACATGTCTGGGCTTTATGAGGTGACTGTGATGATGAGGACGGCACCATTAGGACATGTCTGGGCTTTATGAGGTCAGTGCCATGAGGAGGCCTGCACCATCATGACATCTCTGGGCTTTATGAGGTCACTGTGATGATGAGTCCTGCACCATTATGACATGTCTGGGCTTTATGAGGTCAGAGCCAAGAGGAGACCTGCACCATTATGAGGTGTCTGGGCTTTATGAGGTCAGTGCCATGAGGAGACCTGCACCATTATGACATGTCTGGGCTTTATGAGGTCACTGTGATGATGAGTCCTGCACCATTATGACATGTCTGGGCTTTATGAGGTCAGAGCCAAGAGGAGACCTGAACCATTATGACATGTCTGGGCTTTATGAGGTGGCTGTGATGATGAGGACTGCACCATTAGGACATGTCTGGGCTTTATGAGGTCAGTGCCATGAGGAGACCGGGGCCATTTTGACATGTCTGGGCTTTATGAGGTCGGTGTGATGATGAGTCCTGCACCATTATGACATGTCCGGGCTTTATGAGGTCAGTGCCATGAGGAGACCTGCACCATAATGACATGTCTGGGCTTTAGGAGGTCAGTGTGATGATGAGTCCTGCACCATTATGACATGTCCGGGCTTTATGAGGTCAGTGCCATGAGGAGACCTGCACCTTTATGACACGTCTGGGCTTTATGAGGTCAGTGCCAAGAGGAGGCCTGCACTATTATGCCATGTCTGGGCTTTATGAGGTCTGTGCCAAAAGGAGGACTGAACCATTATGACATATCTGGGCTTTATGAGGACAGTGTGAATATGAGGCCTGCACCATTATGACATGTCTGGGCTTTATGAGGTCACTTTGATGATGAGACCTGCACCATTATGACATGTCTGGACTTTATGAGGTCAGTGCCATGACGAGACTTGCACCATTATGACATGTCTGGGCTTTAGGAGGTCAGTGCCATGAGGAGACCGGGGCCATTTTGACATGTCTGGGCTTTATGACGTCGGTGTGATGATGAGTCCTGCACCATTATGACATGTCTGGGCTTTATGAGGTCATTGTGATGATGAGGCCTCCACAATTATGACATGTCTGGGCTTTATGAGGTCACTGTGATGATGAAGCCTGCACCATTATGACATGTCTGGGCTTTATGAGGTCAGTGCAAGAGGAGGCCTGAACCATTATGACATGTCTGGGCTTTATGAGGTGACTGTAATGATGAGGACTGCACCATTATGACATGTCTGGGCTTTATGATGTCAGTGCCATGAGGAGGCCTGCACCATTATGACATGTTTGGGCTTTATGAGGTCAGTGTGATGATGATACCTGCACCATTATGACATGTCTGGGCTTTATGAGGTCACTGTGATGATGAGGCCTGCACCATTATGACGTGTCTGGGCTTTATGAAGTCAGTGTGATGATGAGACCTGCACCATTATGACATGTCTAAGCTTTATGAGGGGACTGTGATGATGACGACTGCACCATTATGACATGTCTGGGCTTTATGACGTCGGTGTGATGATGAGTCCTGCACCATTATGACATGTCTGGGCTTTATGAGGTCCGTGCCATGAGGAGGCCTGGGCCATTAAGACATGTCAGGGCTTTCTGAGGTCAGTGTGATGATGAGGCCTCCACCATTATGACATGTCTGGGCTTTATGAGGTCAGTGCCATGAGGAGACCTGCACCATTATGAGGTGTCTGGGCTTTATGAGGTCAGTGCCATGATGAGGCCTGCACCATTATGACATGTCTGGGCTTTATGAGGTGACTGTGATGATGAGGACTGCACCATTAGGACATGTCTGGCCTTTATGAGGTCAGTGCCATGAGGAGGCCTGCACCATTATGACATGTCTGGGCTTTATGAGTTCTGTGCTATGAGGAGCCCTGCACCATTATGACATATCTGGGCTTTATGAGGTCAGTGTGATGTTGGACCTGCACCAGTATGACACGTCTCGGCTTTATGAGGTCAGTGTGATGATGAGGCCTGCACCATTATGACATGTCTGGGTTTTTTGAGGCCAGTGCCATGAGGAGACCTGCACCATTATGCGGTGTCTGGGCTTTATGAGGTCAATGCCATGAGGAGGTCTGCACCATTATGACGTGGCTGGGCGTTATGAGGTCAGTGTGATGATGAGGCCTGCATCATTATGACATGTCTGGGCTTTATGAGGTGACTGTGATAATGAGGACAGCACCATTATGACATGTCTGGGCTTTATGATGTCAGTGTGATGATGAGGCCTGCACCATTATGACATGTCTGGACTTTATGAGGTCTATGCCATGATAAGGTCTGCACCATTATGAAATGCTTGGGCTTTATGAGGTCGGTGTGATGATGAGGCCTGCACCATTATGACATATCTGGGCTTTATGAGGTCATTGTGATGATGAGGCCTCCACCATTATGTCATGTCTGGGCTTTATGAGGTCACTGTGATGATGAAGTCTGCACCATTATGACATGTCTGGGCTTTATGAGGTCAGTGCAAGAGGAGGCCTGAACCATTATGACATGTCTGGGCTTTATGAGGTGACTGTAATGATGAGGACTGCACCATTATGACATGTCTGGGCTTTATGATGTCAGTGCCATGAGGAGGCCTGCACCATTATGACATGTTTGGGCTTTATGAGGTCAGTGTGATGATGATACCTGCACCATTATGACATGTCTGGGCTTTATGAGGTCACTGTGATGATGAGGCCTGCACCATTATGACGTGTCTGGGCTTTATGAAGTCAGTGTGATGATGAGACCTGCACCATTATGACATGTCTAAGCTTTATGAGGGGACTGTGATGATGACGACTGCACCATTATGACATGTCTGGTCTTTATGACGTCACTGTGATTATGAGGCCTGCACAATTATGACATGTCTGGGCTTTATGAGGTCCGTGCCATGAGGAGGCCTGAGCCATTAAGACATGTCAGGGCTTTCTGAGGTCAGTGTGATGATGAGACCTCCACCATTATGACATGTCTGGGCTTTATGAGGTCAGTGCCATGAGGAGACCTGCACCATTATGAGGTGTCTGGGCTTTATGAGGTCAGTGCCATGATGAGGCCTGCACCATTATGACATGTCTGGGCTTTATGAGGTGACTGTGATGATGAGGACTGCACCATTAGGACATGTCTGGCCTTTATGAGGTCAGTGCCATGAGGAGGCCTGCACCATTATGACATGTCTGGGCTTTATGAGGTCAGGGTCACGATGAGGCCTGAACCATTATGACATGTCTGGGCTTTATGAGGTTACTTTGATGATGAGACCTGCACCATTATGACATGTCTGGTCTTAATGAGGTCACTTTGATGATGAGGCCAGCACCATTATGACCTGTCTGGGATTTTTGAGGTCAGTGTGATGATGAGACCTGCACAAATATGAGGTGTCTGGGCTTTATGAGTTAAGTGTGATGATGAGGCCTGCACCATTATGACATGTCTGGGTTTTTTGAGGTCCGTGTGATTATGAGGCCTGCACCATTATGAGGTGTCTGGGCTTTATGAGGTCAGTGCCATGAGGAGGGCTGCACCATTATGACATGTCCGGGCTTTATGAGGTCAGTGCCATGATGATACCTGCACCATTATGACATATCTGGGCTTTATGAGGACAGTGTGATGATGAGGCCAGCACCGTTATGACATGTCTGGGCTTTATGAAGTCAGTGCTATGAGGAGGCCTGCACCATTATGACATATCTGGGCTTTATGAGGTCACTTTGATGATGAGGCCTGCACCATTATGACATGTCTGGGATTTATGAGCTCAGTGCCACGATGAGGCCTGAACCATTATGACATGTCTGGTCTTAATGAGGTCACTTTGATGATGAGGCCTGCACCATTATGACACGTCTGGTCTTTATGAGGTCAGTGCTATGAGGAGGCCTGAACCATTATGACATGTCGGGGTTTATGAGGTCACTGTGATGATGAGACCTGCACCATCATGACATGTCTGGGCTTTATGACATCAGTGCGATGATGAGGCCTGCACCAATTTGAGGTGTCCGGACTTTATGAGGTCAGCGTTATTATGAGGCCTACGCTATTATGAGGTGTTTGGGCTGCCTGAGGTCACTGTGATGATGAGGCCTGCACCATTATGACATGTCTGGGCTTTATGAGGACAGTGCCATGATGAGACCTGCACCATTATGAGGTGTCTGGGCTTTATGAGGTCAGTGTGATGATGAGGCCTGCACCATTATGACATATCTGGGCTTTATGAGGTCAGTGCCATGACGAGGCCTGCTCCATTCTGACATGTCTGAGTTTTATGAGGTCAGTGCCATGATTAGGCCTACACCATTATGACATGTCTGGGCTTTATGAGGTCAGTGCCACGATGCGGCCTGAACCATTATGACATGTCTGGGCTTTATGAGGTCAGTGCTATGATGAGGCCTGTACCATTATGACGTGTCTGGGCTTTTTCAGGGCAGTGTGATGATGAGACCTGCACAAATATGAGGTGTCTGGGTTTATGAGGTGAGTGTGATTATGAGGTCTGCTCCTTTATGACATGTCTGGACTTTATGAGGTCACTGTGATGATGAGGCCTGCACCATTATGACATGTCTGGGCTTTATGAGGTCAGTGCTATGATGAGGCCTGTACCATTAAGACGTGTCTGGGCTTTTTCAGGGCAGTGTGATGATGAGACCTGCACAAATATGAGGTGTCTGGGTTTATGAGGTGAGTGTGATTATGAGGTCTGCACCTTTATGACATGTCTGGACTTTATGAGGTCACTGTGATGATGAGGCCTGCACCATTATGACATGTCTGGGCTTTATGAGGTGAGGGTGATGATGCGGCCTGCACCATTATGACGTGGCTGGGCGTTACGAGGTCAGTGTTATGATGAGGCCTGCATCATTATGACGTGGCTGGGCGTTACGAGGTCAGTGTGATGATGAGGCCTGCATCATTATGAGATGTCTGGGATTTATGAGGACTGTGCCATGAGCAGGCCAGGGCCACTATGACATGTCTGGGCTTTATGAGGTCAGTGCCATAATGAGGCCTGCACCATTATGAAATGCCTGGGCTTTATGAGGTCAGTGTGATGATGAGGCCTGCACCATTATGACATGTCTGGGCTTTATGAGGTCAGTGCTATGAGGAGGCCTGCACCATTATGACATGTGTGGGCTATATGAGGTCAGTGCCATGATGAGGCCTGCACCATAATGGCATGTCTGGGCTTTATGAGGTCAGTGCCATGATGAGGCCTGAACCATTATGACATGTCTGGGCTTTATGAGGTCACTGTGATGATGAGGCCTGCAGCATTATGAAGTGTCAGGGCTTTATGAGGTCAGTGCCATGACGAGGCTTGCACCATTATGACATGTATGGGCTTTATGAGGTCAGTGTGATGATGTGAGCGGCACCATTATGAAGTGACAGGGTTTTATGAGGTCAGTGCCATGGGGAGGCCGGGGCCATTATGACATGTCTGGACTTTATGAGGTCGGTGTGATGATGAGTCCTGCACCATTATGACATGTCTGGGCTTTATGAGGTCAATGCCATGAGGAGACCTGCACCATTATGACATGTCTGGGCTTTATGAGGTCAGTGTGATGATGAGGTCTGCACCATTATGACACGCCTGGGATTATGAGGTCAGTGCCATGATGAGGCCTGCACTATTATGTCATGTCTGGGCTTTATGAGGTCAGTGCCAAGAGGAGGACTGAACCATTATGACGTGGCTGGGCGTTACGAGGTCAGTGTGATTATGAGGTCTGCATCATTATGACATGTTTGGGCTTTATGAGGTCAGTGCCATGAGGAGACCTGCACCATTATGAGGTGTCTGGGCTTTATGAGGTCAGTGCCATGAGGAGACCTGCACCATTATGACATGTCTGGGCTTTATGAGGTCAGTGCCATGAGGAGGCCTGCACCATTATGACATGTCTGGGCTTTATGAGGTCAGTGTGAAAATGAGGCCTGCACAATTATGACATGTCTGGGCATTATGAGGTCAGTGTCATGAGGAGGCCTGGGCCATTATGAAATTCCTGGGCTTTATAAGGTCAGTGTGATGATGAGGCCTGCACCATTATGACATGTCTGGTCTTTATGAGGTCAGTGCCATGAGGAGGCCTGAACCATTATGACATGTCTGAGCTTTATGAGGTCACTGGGATGATTAGTCCTCCACCATTATGACATGTCTGGGCTTTATGAGATCGCTGTGATAATGAGGCCTGCACCATTATGACATGTCTGGGCTTTATGAGGACTGTGCCATGAGCAGGCCAGGGCCATTATGACATATCTGGGCTTTATGAGGTCAGTGCCATGATGAGACCTGCACCATTATGACTTGTCTGGGCTTTATGAGGTCAGTGTGATGATGAGGCCTGCACCATTATGACATGTCTGGGCTTTATGAGGTCAGTGTCATGATGAGGCCTGAACCATGATGACATGTCTGGGCTTTATGAGGTCACTGTGATGATGAGGCCTGCACCATTATGACGTGTCTGGGCTTTATGAGGTCAGTGTGATGATGAGGCCTGCACCATTATGACATGTCTGGGCTTTATGAGGTCAGTGTCATGATGAGGCCAGAACCATTATGACGTGTCTGGGCTTTATGAGGTCAGTGTGATGATGAGGCCTGCACCGTTATGACATGTCTGGGCTTTGTGAGGGGACTGTGATGATGACGACTGCACCATTATGACATGTCTGGGCTTTATGAGGTCACTGTGATGATGAGGCCTCCACCATTATGACATGTCTGGGCTTTATGAGGTCAGTGCCATGAGGAGGCCTGCACCATTATGACATGTCTGGGCTTTATGAGGTGACTGTGATGATGAGGACTGCACCATTATGACATGTCTGGCCTTTATGAGGTCAGTGCCATGAGGAGGCCTGCACCATTATGACATGTCTGGGCTTTATGAGGTCAGTGCCATGATGAGGCTTGCACCATTATGACATGTCCGGGCTTTATGAGGTCAGTGCCAGGAGGAGACCGGCACCATTTTGACATGTCTGGGTTTTATGAGGACAGTGTGATGATGCGGCCTGCACCATTATGACATGTCTAGGCATTCTGAGGTCAGTGCCATGAGGCGGCCTGCACCATTATGACATGTCTGGTCTTTATGAGGCCAGTGTGATAATGAGGCCCGCACCATCATGATATGTCTGGGCTTTGTGAGGTCAGTGTGCTGATGAGAGCTGCACCATTATAAAGTGTCAGGGCTTTATGAGGTCAGTGCCATGACGAGGTTTGCACCATTATGACATGTCTGGGCTTTAGGAGGTCAGTGTGATGATGAGGCCTGCACCATTATGACACGTCTGGGTTTTATGAGGTCAGTGCCAAGAGGAGGCCTGCACTATTATGTCATGTCTGAGCTTTATGAGATCAGTGCCAAGAGGAGGACTGAACCATTATGACATGTCTGGGCTTTATGAGGTCAGTGTGATTATGAGGCCTGCACAATTATGACATGTCTGGGCTTTAAGAGGTCATTGCCATGAGGAGGCCTGGACCATTAAGACATGTCAGGGCTTTATGAGGTCAGTGTGATGATGAGGCCTCTACCATTATGACATGTCTGGGCTTTATGAGGTCAGTGCCATGAGGAGACCTGCACCATTATGAGGTGTCTGGGCTTTATGAGGTCAGTGCCATGAGGAGGCCTGCACCATTATGACATGTCTGGGCTTTATGAGGTCAGTGTGATGATGAGGCCTGCATCATTATGACATGTCTGGGCTTTATGAGGTGACTGTGATGATGAGGACTGCACCATTATGACATGTCTGGGCTTTATGAGGTCAGTGTGATGATGAGGCCTGCACCATTATGACACGTCTGGGCTTTATGAGGCCAGTGCCATGAGGAGACCTGGACCATTATGGCATGTCTGGGCTTAATAAGGTCAGTGCCATTATGAGGCCTAAACCATTACGAAATTCCTGGGCTTTATGAGGACAGTGTGATGATAAGACCTGCACCATTATGGCATGTCTGGGCTTTATGAGGTCACTGTGATGATGAGGCCTGCACCATTATGACATGTCTGGGCTTTATGAGGTCAGAGCAAAGAGGAGACCTGAACCATTATGACATGTCTGGGCTTTATGAGGTGACTGTGATGATGAGGACGGCACCATTAAGACATGTCTGGTCTTTATGTGGTCAGTGCCATGAGGAGGCCTGGGCCATTATGACATGTCTGGGCTTTATGAGGTCAGTGTGATGATGAGGCCTGCACAATTATGGCATGTCTGGGCTTTATTAGGTCAGTGCCATGAGGAGGCCTGGGCCATTATGACATGTCTGGGCTTTATGAGGTCTATGCCATGAGGAGGCCTGCAGCATTATGGCATGTCTGGGCTTTATGAGGTCACTGTGATGATGAGTCCTGCAGCATTATGACGTGTCTGGCCGATATGAGGTCAGTGTGATGATAAGGACTGCACCATTATGACATGTCTGGGCTTTATGAGGTCAGTGTGATTATGAGGCCTGCACAATTATGACATCTCTGGGCTTTAAGAGGTCATTGCCATGAGGAGGCCTGGGCCATTAAGACATGTCTGGGCTTTATGAGGTCAGTGTGATGATGAGGGCTGCACCATTATGATATGTCTGGGCTTTATGAGGTCAGTGCCATGAGGAGACCTGCACCATTATGAGGTGTCTGGGCCTTATGAGGTCAGTGCCATGAGGAGACCTGCACCATTATGACGTGGCTGGGCGTTATGAGGTCAGTTTGATGATGAGGCCTGCATCATTATGACATGTCTGGGCTTTATGAGGTGACTGTGATGATGAGGACTGCACAATTATGACATGTCTGGACTTTATGAGGTCAGTGTGAAGATGAGGCCTGTACAATTATGACATGTCTGGGCTTTATGAGGTCCGTGCCATGAGGAGACCTGCACCCTTATGGCATGTCTGGGCCTTATAAGGTCAGTGCCATGATTAGGCCTAAACCATTATGAAATTACTGGGCTTTCTGAGGTCAGTGTGATGATGAGGCCTGCACCATTATGACATGTCTGGGCTTTATGAGGTCTATGCCATGAGGAGGCCTGCACCATTATGACATGTCTGGGCTTTATGAGGTCACTGTGATGATGAGTCCTGCACCATTATGACATATCTGGACTTTATGAGGTCAGTGCCAGGAGGAGACCTGCACCATTATGAGGTGTTTGGGCCTTATGAGGTGACTGTGATGATGAGGACTGCACCATTAAGACATGTCTGGGCTTTATGAGGTCAGTGCCATGAGGAGGCCTGGGCCATTATGACATGTCTGGGCTTTATGAGGTCAGTGCTATGAGGAGGCCTGCACCATTATGACATATCTGGGCTTTATGAGGTCACTGTGATGTTGAGACCTGCGGCAGTATGACATATCTGGGCTTTATGAGGTCTGTGCCATGATGAGGCTTGCACTATTATGACATGTCTGGGCTTTATGAGGTCAGTGTGATGATGCGACCTGCACCATTATGACCTGTCTAGGCATTCTGAGGTCAGTGCCATGACGAGACCTGCACCATTATGACATGTCTGGTCTTTATGAGGTCAGTGTGATAATGAGGCCTCCACCATCATGATATGTCTGGGCTTTCTGAGGTCAGTGTGATGATGAGGGCTGCGCCATTATGACATGTCTGGGCTTTATGAGGTCAGTGCCATAACGAGGCTTGCACCATTATGACATGTCTGGGCTTTAGGAGGTCAGTGCCATGAGGAGACCGGGGCCATTTTGACATGTCTGGGCTTTATGAGGTCGGTGTGATGATTAGTCCTGCACCATTATGACATGTCTGGGCTTTATGAGGTCAGTGCCATGAGGAGACCTGCACCATAATGACATGTCTGGGCTTTATGAGGTCAGTGTGATGATGAGGCCTGCACCATTATGACATGTCTGGGCTTTATGAGGTCTGTGCCAAGAGGAGGACTGAACCATTATGACATATCTGGGCTTTATGAGGACAGTGTGATGATGAGGCCTGCACCATTATGACATGTCTGGGCTTTATGAGGTCGGTGCTATGATGAGGCCGGCACCATTATGACATGTCTGGGCTTTATGAGGTCACTTTGATGATGAGACCTGCACAATTATGACATGTCTGGGCATTATGAGGTCAGTCCTATGATGAGGCCTGCACCATTATGACATGTCTGGGTTTTTTGAGGTCAGTGTGATTATGAGGCCTGCACCATTATGAGGTGTCTGGGCTTTATGAGGTGAGTGTGATGATGAGACCTGCACCATTATGACATGTCTGGGCTTTATGAGGTCAGTGCCATGAGGAGGCCTGCACCATTATGAGGTGTCTGGGCTTTACGAGGTGAGTGTGATGATGAGGCCTGCACCCTTATGACATATCTGGGCTTTATGAGGTGACTGTAATGATGAGGACTGCAACATTATGACATGTCTGGTCTTTATGAGGTCAGTGGCATGATGAGGCTTGCACCATTATGACATGTCTGGGCTTTATGAGGTCAGTGTGATGATGAGTCCTGCACCATTATGACATGTCTGGGCTTTATGAGGTCAGTGCTATGAGGAGCCCTGCACCATTATGACATATCTGGGCTTTATGAGGTCACTGTGATGTTGGACCTGCACCAGTATGACATGTCTCGGCTTTATGAGGTCAGTGTGATGATGAGGCCTGCACCATTATGACATGTCTGGGCTTTATGAGGTCAGTGCCATGAGGAGGTCTGCACCATTATGACATGGCTGGGCGTTATGAGGTCAGTGTGATGATGAGGCCTGCATCATTATGACATGTCTGGGCTTTATGAGGTGACTGTGATGATGAGGACAGCACCATTATGACATGTCTGGGCTTTATGAGGTCAGTGTGATGATGAGGCCTGCACCATTATGACATGTCCGGGCTTTATGAGGTCAGTGCTATGAGGAGGCCTGCACCATTATGATATATCTGGGCTTTATGAGGTCACTGTGATGTTGGACGTGCACCAGTATGACATGTCTGGGCTTTATGAGGTCAGTGTGACTATGAGGCCTGCACAATTATGACATGTCTGGGCTTTAAGAGGTCATTGCCATGAGGACGCCTGGGCCATTAAGACATGTCTGGGCTTTATGAGGTCAGTGTGATGATGAGGCCTGCACCATTATGACATGTTTGGCTTTATGAGGTCAGTGCCATGAGGAGACCTGCACCATTATGAGGTGTCTGGGCTTTATGAGGTCAGTACCATGAGGAGGCCTGCACCATTATGACGTGGCTGGGCGTTATGAGGTCAGTGTGATGATGAGACCTGCATCATTATGACATGTCTGGGCTTCATGAGGTGACTGTGATGATGATGAGACCTGCACCATTATGACATGTCTGGGCTTTATGAGGTCAGTGCCATTAGGAGGCCTGCACCATTATGGCATGTCTCGGCTTTATGAGGTCACTGTGAAGATGAGGCCTGCACAATTATGACATGTCTGGGCTTTATGAGGTCCGTGCCATGAGGAGACCTGGGCCATTATGGCATGTCTGGGCTTTATAAGGTCAGTGCCATGATGAGGCCTAAACCATTATGAAATTCCTGGGCTTTATGAGGTCAGTGTGATGATGAGGCCTGCACCATTATGACATGTCTGGGCTTTATGAGGTCTATGACATGAGGAGGCCTGCACCATTATGACATGTCTGGGCTTTATGAGGTCACTGTGATGATGAGTCCTGCACCATTATGACATGTCTGGGCTTTATGAGGTCAGAGCCAAGAGGAGACCTGAACCATTATGACATGTCTGGGCTTTACGAGGTGACTGTGATGATGAGGACGGCACCATTAGGACATGTCTGGGCTTTATGAGGTCAGTGCCATGAGGAGGCCTGCGCCATCATGACATCTCTGGGCTTTATGAGGTCACTGTGATGATGAGTCCTGCACCATTATGACATGTCTGGGCTTTATGAGGTCAGAGCCAAGAGGAGACCTGCACCATTATGAGGTGTCTGGGCTTTATGAGGTCAGTGCCATGAGGAGACCTGCACCATTATGACATGTCTGGGCTTTATGAGGTCACTGTGATGATGAGTCCTGCACCATTATGACATGTCTGGGCTTTATGAGGTCAGAGCCAAGAGGAGACCTGAACCATTATGACATGTCTGGGCTTTATGAGGTGACTGTGATGATGAGGACTGCACCATTAGGACATGTCTGGGCTTTATGAGGTCAGTGCCATGAGGAGACCGGGGCCATTTTGACATGTCTGGGCTTTATGAGGTCGGTGTGATGATGAGTCCTGCACCATTATGACATGTCCGGGCTTTATGAGGTCAGTGCCATGAGGAGACCTGCACCATAATGACATGTCTGGGCTTTAGGAGGTCAGTGTGATGATGAGTCCTGCACCATTATGACATGTCCGGGCTTTATGAGGTCAGTGCCATGAGGAGACCTGCACCTTTATGACACGTCTGGGCTTTATGAGGTCAGTGCCAAGAGGAGGTCTGCACTATTATGCCATGTCTGGGCTTTATGAGGTCTGTGCCAAAAGGAGGACTGAACCATTATGACATATCTGGGCTTTATGAGGACAGTGTGAATATGAGGCCTGCACCATTATGACATGTCTGGGCTTTATGAGGTCACTTTGATGATGAGACCTGCACCATTATGACATGTCTGGGCTTTATGAGGTCAGTGCCATGACGAGGCTTGCACCATTATGACATGTCTGGGCTTTAGGAGGTCAGTGCCATGAGGAGACCGGGGCCGTTTTGACATGTCTGGGCTTTATGACGTCGGTGTGATGATGAGTCCTGCACCATTATGACATGTCTGGGCTTTATGAGGTCAGTGTGATGATGAGGCCAGCACCATTATGACACGTCTGGGCTTTATGAGGTCAGTGCCAAGAGGAGGCCTGCACTATTATGCCATGTCTGGGCTTTATGAGGTCTGTGCCAAGAGGAGGACTGAACCATTATGACATATCTGGGCTTTATGAGGACAGTGTGATGATGAGTCCTGCACCATTATGACATGTCTGGACTTTATGAGGTCAGTGCCACGATGAGGCCTGAACCATTATGACATGTCTGGGCTTTATGAGGTCACTTTGATGATGAGACCTGCACCATTATGACATGTCTGGGCTTTATGAGGTCAGTGCTATGATGAAGCCTGTACCATTATGACATGTCTGGGCTTTTTGAGGTCAGTGTGATGATGAGACCTGCGCAAATATGAGGTGTCTGGGCTTTATGAGGTGAGTGTGATGATGAGACCTGCACCATTATGACATGTCTGGGCTTTATGAGGTCAGTGCTATGAGGAGGCCTGCACCATTATGACATATCTGGGCTTTATGAGGTCACTGTGATGTTGACACCTGCACCAGTATGACATATCTGGGCTTTATGAGGTCTGTGCCATGATGAGGCTTGCACTATTATGACATGTCTGGGCTTTATGAGGTCAGTGTGATGATTCGACCTGCACCATTATGACCTGTCTAGGCATTCTGAGGTCAGTGCCATGACGAGACCTGCACCATTATGACATGTCTGGTCTTTATGAGGTCAGTGTGATAATGAGGCCTCCACCATCATGATATGTCTGGGCTTTCTGAGGTCAGTGTGATGATGAGAGCTGCGCCATTTAACATGTCTGGGCTTTATGAGGTCAGTGCCATGACGAGGCTTGCACCATTATGACATGTCTGGGCTTTAGGAGGTCAGTGCCATGAGGAGACCGGGGCCATTTTGACATGTCTGGGCTTTATGAGGTCGGTGTGATGATTAGTCCTGCACCATTATGACATGTCTGGGCTTTATGAGGTCAGTGCCATGAGGAGACCTGCACCATAATGACATGTCTGGGCTTTAAGAGGTCAGTGTGATGATGAGGCCTGCACCATTATGACACGTCTGGGCTTTATGAGGTCAGTGCCAAGAGGGGACCTGCACTATTATGCCATGTCTGGGCTTTATGAGGTCTGTGCCAAGAGGAGGACTGAACCATTATGACATATCTGGGCTTTATGAGGACAGTGTGATGATGAGGCCTGCACCATTATGACATGTCTGGGCTTTATGAGGTCAGTGCTATGATGAGACCGGCACCATTATGACATGTCTGGACTTTATGAGGTCACTTTGATGATGAGACCTGCACCATTATGACATGTCTGGGCATTATGAGGTCAGTCCTATGATGAGGCCTGCACCATTATGACATGTCTGGGTTTTTTGAGGTCAGGGTGATTATGAGGCCTGCACCATTATGAGGTGTCTTGGCTTTATGAGGTGAGTGTGATGATGAGACCTGCACCATTATGACATGTCTGGGTTTTATGAGGTCAGTGCCATGAGGAGGCCTGCACCATTATGAGGTGTCTGGGCTTTACGAGGTGAGTGTGATGATGAGGCCTGCACCCTTATGACATATCTGGGCTTTATGAGGTGACTGTAATGATGAGGACTGCAACATTATGACATGTCTGGTCTTTATGAGGTCAGTGGCATGATGAGGCTTGCACCATTATGACATGTCTGGGCTTTATGAGGTCAGTGTGATGATGAGTCCTGCACCATTATGACATGTCTGGGCATTATGAGGTCAGTGCTATGAGGAGCCCTGCACCATTATGACATATCTGGGCTTTATGAGGTCACTGTGATGTTGGACCTGCACCAGTATGACATGTCTCGGCTTTATGAGGTCAGTGTGATGATGAGGCCTGCACCATTATGACATGTCTGGGCTTTATGAGGTCAGTGCCATGAGGAGACCTGCACCATTATGAGGTGTCTGGGCTTTATGAGGTCAGTGCCATGAGGAGGTCTGCATCATTATGACATGTCTGGGCTTTATGAGGTGACTGTGATGATGGGGACAGCACCATTATGACATGTCTGGGCTTTATGAGGTCAATGTGATGATGAGACCTGCACCATTATGACATGTCTGGACTTTATGAGGTCTATGCCATGAGGAGGCCTGCACCATTATGACATGTCTGGGCTTTATGAGGTCACTGTGATGATGAGTCCTGACCCATTATGACATGTCTGGGCATTATGAGGTCAGTGTCAAGAGGAGACCTGAACCATTATGACATGTCTGGGCTTTATGAGGTGACTGTGATGATGAGGACTGAACTATTAGGACACGTCTGGGCTTTATGAGGTCAGTGCCATGAGGAGGCCTGCACCATCATGACATCTCTGGGCTTTATTATGTCAGTGTGATGATAAGGCCTGCACAATTATGGCATGTCTGGGCTTTATGAGCTCAGTGTCATGAGGAGGCCTGGGCCATTATGACATGTCTGGGCTTTATGAGGTCAGTGTGATGATGAGGCCTGCACCATTATGACATGTCCGGGCTTTATGAGGTCAGTGCTATGAGGAGGCCTGCACCATTATGATATATCTGGGCTTTATGAGGTCACTGTGATGTTGGACGTGCACAATTACGACATGTCTGGGATTTATGAGGTCAGTGTGACTATGAGGCCTGCACAATTATGACATGTCTGGGCTTTAAGAGGTCATTGCCATGAGGACGCCTGGGCCATTAAGACATGTCTGGGCTTTATGAGGTCAGTGTGATGATGAGGCCTGCACCATTATGACATGTCTGGCTTTATGAGGTCAGTGCCATGAGGAGACCTGCACCATTATGAGGTGTCTGGGCTTTATGAGGTCAGTGCCATGAGGAGGCCTGCACCATTATGACGTGGCTGGGCGTTATGAGGTCAGTGTGATGATGAGGCCTGCATCATTATGACATGTCTGGGCTTCATGAGGTGACTGTGATGATGATGAGACCTGCACCATTATGACATGTCGGGCCTTTATGAGGTCAGTGCCATGAGGAGGCCTGCACCATTATGGCATGTCTCGGCTTTATGAGGTCACTGTGAAGATGAGGCCTGCACAATTATGACATGTCTGGGCTTTATGAGGTCCGTGCCATGAGGAGACCTGGGCCATTATGGCATGTCTGGGCTTTATAAGGTCAGTGCCATGATGAGGCCTAAACCATTATGAAATTCCTGGGCTTTATGAGGTCAGTGTGATGATGAGGACAGCACCATTATGACATGTCTGGGCTTTATGAGGTCTATGCCATGAGGAGGCCTGCACCATTATGACATGTCTGGGCTTTATGAGGTCACTGTGATGATGAGTCCTGCACCATTATGACATGTCTGGGCTTTATGAGGTCAGAGCCAAGAGGAGACCTGAACCATTATGACATGTCTGGGCTTTATGAGGTGACTGTGATGATGAGGACGGCACCATTAGGACATGTCTGGGCTTTATGAGGTCAGTGCTATGAGGAGGCCTGCACCATCATGACATCTCTGGGCTTTATGAGGTCACTGTGATGATGAGTCCTGCACCATTATGACATGTCTGGGCTTTATGAGGTCAGAGCCAAGAGGAGACCTGCACCATTATGAGGTGTCTGGGCTTTATGAGGTCTGTGCCATGAGGAGACCTGCACCATTATGACATGTCTGGGCTTTATGAGGTCACTGTGATGATGAGTCCTGCACCATTATGACATGTCTGGGCTTTATGAGGTCAGAGCCAAGAGGAGACCTGAACCATTATGACATGTCTGGGCTTTATGAGGTGACTGTGATGATGAGGACTGCGCCATTAGGACATGTCTGGGCTTTATGAGGTCAGTGCCATGAGGAGACCTGCACCATAATGACATGTCTGGGCTTTAGGAGGTCAGTGCCATGAGGAGACCGGGGCCATTTTGACATGTCTGGGCTTTATGAGGTCGGTGTGATGATGAGTCCTGCACCATTATGACATGTCCGGGCTTTATGAGGTCAGTGCCATGAGGAGACCTGCACCATTATGACACGTCTGGGCTTTATGAGGTCAGTGCCAAGAAGAGGCCTGCACTATTATGCCATGTCTGGGCTTTATGAGGTCTGTGCCAAAAGGAGGACTGAACCATTATGACATATCTGGGTTTTATGAGGACAGTGTGAATATGAGGCCTGCACCATTATGACATGTCTGGGCTTTATGAGGTCACTTTGATGATGAGACCTGCACCATTATGACATGTCTGGGCTTTATGAGGTCAGTGCCATGACGAGGCTTGCACCATTATGACATGTCTGGGCTTTAGGAGGTCAGCGCCATGAGGAGACCGGGGCCATTTTGACATGACTGGGCTTTATGACGTCGGTGTGATGATGAGTCCTGCACCATTATGACGTCTGGGCTTTAAGAGGTCAGTGTGATGATGAGGCCTGCACCATTATGACACGTCTGGGCTTTATGAGGTCAGTGCCAAGAGGAGGCCTGCACTATTATGCCATGTCTGGGCTTTATGAGGTCTGTGCCAAGAGGAGGACTGAACCATTATGACATATCTGGGCTTTATGAGGACAGTGTGATGATGAGTCCTGCACCATTATGACATGTCTGGACTTTATGAGGTCAGTGCCACGATGAGGTCTGAACCATTATGACATGTCTGGGCTTTTTGAGGTCAGTGGGATGATGAGACCTGCGCAAATATGAGGTGTCTGGGCTTTATGAGGTGAGTGTGATGATGAGACCTGCACCATTATGACATGTCTGGGCTTTATGAGGTCAGTACCATGAGGAGGCCTGCACCATTATGAGGTGTCTGGGCTTTATGAGGTCAGTGTGATGATGAGGCCTGCACCATTATGACGTGTCTGGGCGTTACGAAGTTAGTGTGATGATGAGGACTGCATCATTATGACATATCTGGGCTTTATGAGGTGACTGTAATGATGAGGCCTGCACCATTATGACATGTCTGGGCTTTATGAGGTCAGTGCCATGAGGAGGCCTGCACCATTATGACATGTCCGGGTTTTATGAGGTCAGTGTGATGATGAGGCCTGCACCATCATGAGATGTCTGGACTTTATGAGGTCAGTGCCATGTAAGGCCTGCACCATTATGACATGTCTGAGTTTTATGAGGTCAGTGGCATGATTAGGCCTGCACCATTATGACATGTCTGGGCTTTATGAGGTCACTGTGATGATGATGCCTGCACCATTATGACATGTCTGGGCTTTACGAGGTCAGTGCCATGTGAGGCCGGCATCATTCTGACATGTCTGAGTTTTATGAGGTCAGTGCCATGATTAGGCCTTCACCATTATGACATATCTTGGCTTTATGAGGTCAGTGCCATGATGAAGCCTGCACTATTATAACATGTCTGGGCTTTATGAGGTCAGTGCAAGAGGAGGCCTGAACCATTATGACATGTCTGGGCTTTATGAGGTGACTGTAATGATGAGGACTGCACCATTACGACATGTCTGGGCTTTATGAGGTCAGTGCTATAAGGAGGCCTGCACCATTACGACATATCTTGGCTTTAAGTGGTCACTGTGATGTTGAGGCCTGCACCATTATGACATGTCTGGGATTTATGAGGTCAGTGTCATGATGAGACCTGAACCATTATGACATGTCTGAGCTTTATGAGGTCACTGTGATGATGAGGCCTGCACCATTATGACGTGTCTGGGCTTTATGAGGTCAGTGTGATGATGAGGTCTGCACCATTATGACATGTCTGGGCTTTATGAGGTCAGTGTTATTATGAGGCCTGCACAATTATGACATGTCTGGGCTTTAAGAGGTCATTGCCATGAGGAGGCCTGGGCCATTAAGACATGTCTGGGCTTTATGAGGTCAGTGTGATGATGAGGCCTCCACCATTATGACATGTCTGGGCTTTATGAGGTCAGTGCCATGAGGAGACCTGCACCATTATGAGGTGTCTGGGCTTTATGAGGTCAGTGCCATGAGGAGGCCTGCACCACTATGACGTGGCTGGGCGTTATGAGGTCAGTGTGATGATGAGACGTGCACCATTATGACATGTCTAGGCTTTATGAGGTGACTGTGGTGATGAGGACTGCACCATTATGACATGTCTGGGCTTTATGAGGTCAGTGCCATGAGGAGACCTGCACCATTATGACATGTCTGGGCTTTATGAGGTCACTGGGATGATGAGTCCTGCACCATTATGACATGTCTGGGCTTTAGGAGGTCACTGTGATGAGGAGGCCTGCACCATCATGACATCTCTGGGCTTTATTATGTCAGTGTGATGATAAGGCCTGCACAATTATGGCATGTCTGGGCTTTATGAGCTCAGTGTCATGAGGAGGCCTGGGCCATTATGACATGTCTGGGCTTTATGAGGTCAGTGTGATGATGAGGCCTGCACCATTATGACATGTCCGGGCTTTATGAGGTCAGTGCTATGAGGAGGCCTGCACCATTATGATATATCTGGGCTTTATGAGGTCACTGTGATGTTGGACGTGCACAATTACGACATGTCTGGGATTTATGAGGTCAGTGTGACTATGAGGCCTGCACAATTATGACATGTCTGGGCTTTAAGAGGTCATTGCCATGAGGACGCCTGGGCCATTAAGACATGTCTGGGCTTTATGAGGTCAGTGTGATGATGAGGCCTGCACCATTATGACATGTCTGGCTTTATGAGGTCAGTGCCATGAGGAGACCTGCACCATTATGAGGTGTCTGGGCTTTATGAGGTCAGTGCCATGAGGAGGCCTGCACCATTATGACGTGGCTGGGCGTTATGAGGTCAGTGTGATGATGAGGCCTGCATCATTATGACATGTCTGGGCTTCATGAGGTGACTGTGATGATGATGAGACCTGCACCATTATGACATGTCGGGCCTTTATGAGGTCAGTGCCATGAGGAGGCCTGCACCATTATGGCATGTCTCGGCTTTATGAGGTCACTGTGAAGATGAGGCCTGCACAATTATGACATGTCTGGGCTTTATGAGGTCCGTGCCATGAGGAGACCTGGGCCATTATGGCATGTCTGGGCTTTATAAGGTCAGTGCCATGATGAGGCCTAAACCATTATGAAATTCCTGGGCTTTATGAGGTCAGTGTGATGATGAGGACAGCACCATTATGACATGTCTGGGCTTTATGAGGTCTATGCCATGAGGAGGCCTGCACCATTATGACATGTCTGGGCTTTATGAGGTCACTGTGATGATGAGTCCTGCACCATTATGACATGTCTGGGCTTTATGAGGTCAGAGCCAAGAGGAGACCTGAACCATTATGACATGTCTGGGCTTTATGAGGTGACTGTGATGATGAGGACGGCACCATTAGGACATGTCTGGGCTTTATGAGGTCAGTGCTATGAGGAGGCCTGCACCATCATGACATCTCTGGGCTTTATGAGGTCACTGTGATGATGAGTCCTGCACCATTATGACATGTCTGGGCTTTATGAGGTCAGAGCCAAGAGGAGACCTGCACCATTATGAGGTGTCTGGGCTTTATGAGGTCTGTGCCATGAGGAGACCTGCACCATTATGACATGTCTGGGCTTTATGAGGTCACTGTGATGATGAGTCCTGCACCATTATGACATGTCTGGGCTTTATGAGGTCAGAGCCAAGAGGAGACCTGAACCATTATGACATGTCTGGGCTTTATGAGGTGACTGTGATGATGAGGACTGCGCCATTAGGACATGTCTGGGCTTTATGAGGTCAGTGCCATGAGGAGACCTGCACCATAATGACATGTCTGGGCTTTAGGAGGTCAGTGCCATGAGGAGACCGGGGCCATTTTGACATGTCTGGGCTTTATGAGGTCGGTGTGATGATGAGTCCTGCACCATTATGACATGTCCGGGCTTTATGAGGTCAGTGCCATGAGGAGACCTGCACCATTATGACACGTCTGGGCTTTATGAGGTCAGTGCCAAGAAGAGGCCTGCACTATTATGCCATGTCTGGGCTTTATGAGGTCTGTGCCAAAAGGAGGACTGAACCATTATGACATATCTGGGTTTTATGAGGACAGTGTGAATATGAGGCCTGCACCATTATGACATGTCTGGGCTTTATGAGGTCACTTTGATGATGAGACCTGCACCATTATGACATGTCTGGGCTTTATGAGGTCAGTGCCATGACGAGGCTTGCACCATTATGACATGTCTGGGCTTTAGGAGGTCAGCGCCATGAGGAGACCGGGGCCATTTTGACATGACTGGGCTTTATGACGTCGGTGTGATGATGAGTCCTGCACCATTATGACGTCTGGGCTTTAAGAGGTCAGTGTGATGATGAGGCCTGCACCATTATGACACGTCTGGGCTTTATGAGGTCAGTGCCAAGAGGAGGCCTGCACTATTATGCCATGTCTGGGCTTTATGAGGTCTGTGCCAAGAGGAGGACTGAACCATTATGACATATCTGGGCTTTATGAGGACAGTGTGATGATGAGTCCTGCACCATTATGACATGTCTGGACTTTATGAGGTCAGTGCCACGATGAGGTCTGAACCATTATGACATGTCTGGGCTTTTTGAGGTCAGTGGGATGATGAGACCTGCGCAAATATGAGGTGTCTGGGCTTTATGAGGTGAGTGTGATGATGAGACCTGCACCATTATGACATGTCTGGGCTTTATGAGGTCAGTACCATGAGGAGGCCTGCACCATTATGAGGTGTCTGGGCTTTATGAGGTCAGTGTGATGATGAGGCCTGCACCATTATGACGTGTCTGGGCGTTACGAAGTTAGTGTGATGATGAGGACTGCATCATTATGACATATCTGGGCTTTATGAGGTGACTGTAATTATGAGGCCTGCACCA
The DNA here is from genome assembly GCF_036250125.1 of Pseudopipra pipra. Taxonomy (NCBI): domain Eukaryota; kingdom Metazoa; phylum Chordata; class Aves; order Passeriformes; family Pipridae; genus Pseudopipra; species Pseudopipra pipra. The sequence goes on from NW_026990581.1 coordinate 74,870, forward strand.
TTATGACATGTCTGGGCTTTATGAGGTCAGTGCCATGAGGAGGCCTGCACCATTATGACATGTCCGGGTTTTATGAGGTCAGTGTGATGATGAGGCCTGCACCATCATGAGATGTCTGGACTTTATGAGGTCAGTGCCATGTAAGGCCTGCACCATTATGACATGTCTGAGTTTTATGAGGTCAGTGGCATGATTAGGCCTGCACCATTATGACATGTCTGGGCTTTATGAGGTCACTGTGATGATGATGCCTGCACCATTATGACATGTCTGGGCTTTACGAGGTCAGTGCCATGTGAGGCCGGCATCATTCTGACATGTCTGAGTTTTATGAGGTCAGTGCCATGATTAGGCCTTCACCATTATGACATATCTTGGCTTTATGAGGTCAGTGCCATGATGAAGCCTGCACTATTATAACATGTCTGGGCTTTATGAGGTCAGTGCAAGAGGAGGCCTGAACCATTATGACATGTCTGGGCTTTATGAGGTGACTGTAATGATGAGGACTGCACCATTACGACATGTCTGGGCTTTATGAGGTCAGTGCTATAAGGAGGCCTGCACCATTACGACATATCTTGGCTTTAAGTGGTCACTGTGATGTTGAGGCCTGCACCATTATGACATGTCTGGGATTTATGAGGTCAGTGTCATGATGAGACCTGAACCATTATGACATGTCTGAGCTTTATGAGGTCACTGTGATGATGAGGCCTGCACCATTATGACGTGTCTGGGCTTTATGAGGTCAGTGTGATGATGAGGTCTGCACCATTATGACATGTCTGGGCTTTATGAGGTCAGTGTTATTATGAGGCCTGCACAATTATGACATGTCTGGGCTTTAAGAGGTCATTGCCATGAGGAGGCCTGGGCCATTAAGACATGTCTGGGCTTTATGAGGTCAGTGTGATGATGAGGCCTCCACCATTATGACATGTCTGGGCTTTATGTGGTCAGTGCCATGAGGAGACCTGCACCATTATGAGGTGTCTGGGCTTTATGAGGTCAGTGCCATGAGGAGGCCTGCACCACTATGACGTGGCTGGGCGTTATGAGGTCAGTGTGATGATGAGACGTGCACCATTATGACATGTCTAGGCTTTATGAGGTGACTGTGGTGATGAGGACTGCACCATTATGACATGTCTGGGCTTTATGAGGTCAGTGCCATGAGGAGACCTGCACCATTATGACATGTCTGGGCTTTATGAGGTCACTGGGATGATGAGTCCTGCACCATTATGACATGTCTGGGCTTTAGGAGGTCACTGTGATGATGAGGCCTGCACCATTATGACATGTCTGGGCTTTATGACATCAGTGCGATGATGAGGCCTGCACCATTATGACATGTCTGGGCTTTATGAGGTCAGTGTGATTATGAGTCCTGCACCATTATGACATGTCTGGACTTTATGAGGTCAGTGCCACGATTAGGCCTGAACCATTATGACATGTCTGGGCTTTATGAGGTTACTGTGATGATGAGGACTGCACCATTAGGACATGTCTGGGCTTTATGAGGTCAAGTGCCATGAGGAGGCTTGCACCATCATGACGTCTCTGGGCTTTATGAGGTCAGTGTGATGATGAGACCTGCACCATTATGACATGTCTGGGCTTTATAAGGCCAGTGCTATGAGGAGGCCTGCACCCTTATGACATATCTGGGCTTTATGAGGTCACTGTGATGTTGGACCTGCACCAGTATGACGTCTGGGCTTTATGTGGTCAGTGCCATGATGAGGCTTGCACCATTATGACATGTCTGGGCTTTATGAGGTCACTGTGATGATGAGGCCTGCACCATTATGACATGTCTGGGATTTATGAGGTCAGTGCCATGATGAGGCATGCACCATTATGACATGTCTGGGATTTATGAGGTCAGTGCCATGATGAGGCTTGCACCATTATGACATGTCTGGGCTTTATGAGGTCAGTGCCACGATGTGGCCTGAACCATTATGACATGTCTGGGCTTAATGAGGCCACTGTTATAATGAGACCTGCACCATAACGACATGTCTGGGATTTATGAGGTCAGTGCCATGATGACGCCTGCACCATTATGACGTGTCTGGGCTTTTTGAGGTCAGTGTTATTATGAGGCCTACGCTATTATGAGGTGTCTGGGCTGCCTGAGGTCACTGTGATGAAGAGGCTTGCACCATTATGACATGTCTGGGCTTTATGAGGTCAGTACCATGATGAGGCCTGCATCATTCTTACATGTCTTTGTTTTATGAGGTCAGTGTGATGATGAGGCCTGCACCATTATGACTTGTCTTGACTTTATGAGGTCAGTGCGAAGATGAGGCCTGCACCATTATGACATGTCTGGGCTTTATGAGGTCAGTGTGATTATGAGGTCTGCACCATCATGACATGTCTGGGCTTTATGACATCAGTGCGATGATGAGGCCTGCACCAATATGAGGTGTCTGGACTTTATGAGGTCAGTGTTATTATGAGACCTGCGCTATTATGAGGTGTCTGGGCTGCCTGAGGTCACTGTGATGATGAGGCCTGCACCATTATGACTTGTCTGGGCTTTATGAGGACAGTGCCATGATGAGACCTGCACCATTATGAGGTGTCTGGGCTTTATGAGGTCAGTGTGATGATGAGGCCTGCACCATTATGACTTATCTGGGCTTTATGAGGTCAGTGCCATGACGAGGCCTGCATCATTCTGAAATGTCTGAGTTTTATGAGGTCAGTGCCATGATTAGGCCTGCACCATTATGACATGTCTGGGCTTTATGAGGTCAGTGCCACGATGCGGCCTGAACCATTATGACATGTCTGGGCTTTATGAGGTCACTTTGATGATGAGACCTGCACCATTATGACATGTCTGGGCTTTATGAGGTCAGTGGTATGATGAGGCCTGTACCATTATGACGTGTCTGGGCTTTTTCAGGTCAGTGTGATGATGAGACCTGCACAAATATGAGGTGTCTGGGTTTATGAGGTGAGTGTGATTATGAGGTCTGCACCATTATGACATGTCTGGACTTTACGAGGTCAGTGTGATGACGAGGCCTGCACCATTACGACATGTCCGGGCTTTATGAGGATGGTGTGATGATGAGACCTGCACCATTATGACATGTCTGGGCTTTATGAGGTCAGTGCCATGACGAGGCTTGCACCATTATGACATGTCTGGGCTTTAGGAGGTCAGTGCCATGAGGAGACCGGGGCCATTTTGACATGTCTGGGCTTTATGACGTCGGTGTGATGATGAGGCCTGCACCATTATGACATGTCTGGGCTTTATGAGGTCCGTGTGATGATGAGGCCTGCACCATTATGACACGTCTGGACTTTATGAGGTCAGTGCCAAGAGGAGGCCTGCACTATTATGCCATGTCTGGTCTTTATGAGGTCTGTGCCAAGAGGAGGACTGAACCATTATGACATATCTGGGCTTTATGAGGGACAGTGTGATGATGAGTCCTGCACCATTCTGACATGTCTGGACATTATGAGGTCAGGGCCACGATGAGACCTGAACCATTATGACATGTCTGGGCTTTATGAGGTCACTTTGATGATGAGACCTGCACCATTATGACATGTCTGGCTTTATGAGGTCAGTGCTATGATGAAGTCTGTACCACTATGACATGTCTGGGCTTTTTGAGGTCAGTGGGATGATGAGACCTGCGCAAATATGAGGTGTCTGGGCTTTATGAGGTGAGTGTGATGATGAGACCTGCACCATTATGACATGTCTGGGCTTTATGAGGTCAGTACCATGAGGAGGCCTGCACCATTATGAGGTGTCTGGGCTTTATGAGGTCAGTGCGATGATGAGGCCTGCACCATTATGACGTGTCTGGGCGTTACGAAGTTAGTGTGATGATGAGGACTGCCTCATTATGACATATCTGGGCTTTATGAGGTGACTGTAATGATGAGGCCTGCACCATTATGACATGTCTGGGCTTTATGAGGTCAGTGCCATGAGGAGGCCTGCACCATTATGACATGTCCGGGCTTTATGAGGTCAGTGTGATGATGAGGCCTTCACCATCATGAGATGTCTGGACTTTATGAGGTCAGTGCCATGTAAGGCCTGCATCATTCCGACATGTCTGAGTTTTATGAGGTCAGTGGCATGATTAGGCCTGCACCATTATGACATGTCTGGGCTTTATGAGGTCACTGTGATGATGATGCCTGCATCACTCTGACATGTCTGAGTTTTATGAGGTCAGTGCCATGATTAGGCCTTCACCATTATGACATATCTTGGCTTTATGAGGTCAGTGCCATTATGAAAGCCTGCACTATTATAACATGTCTGGGCTTTATGAGGTCAGTGCAAGAGGAGGCCTGAACCATTATGACATGTCTGGGCTTTATGAGGTGACTGTAATGATGAGGACTGCACCATTACGACATGTCTGGGCTTTATGAGGTCAGTGCTATGAGGAGGCCTGCACCATTACGACATATCTTGGCTTTAAGTGGTCACTGTGATGTTGAGGCCTGCACCATTATGACATGTCTGGGATTTATGAGGTCAGTGTCATGATGAGGCCTGAACCATTATGACATGTCTGAGCTTTATGAGGTCACTGTGATGATGAGGCCTGCACCATTATGACGTGTCTGGGCTTTATGAGGTCAGTGCCATGAGGAGACCTGCACCATTATGAGGTGTCTGGGCTTTATGAGGTCAGTGCCATGAGGAGGCCTGCACCATTATGACGTGGCTGGGCGTTATGAGGTCAGTGTGATGATGAGACGTGCACCATTATGACATGTCTAGGCTTTATGAGGTGACTGTGGTGATGAGGACTGCACCATTATGACATGTCTGGACTTTATGAGGTCAGTGCCATGAGGAGGCCTGCACAATTATGACATGTCTGGGCTTTATGACATCAGTGCGATGATGAGGCCTGCACCATTATGACATGTCTCGGCTTCATGAGGTCAGTGTGATTATGAGGTCTGCACCATTATGACATGTCTGGGCTTTATGAGGTCAGTGCCGCGATGAGGCCTGAACCATTATGACATGTCTGGGCTTTATGAGGTGACTGTGATGATGAGGACTGCACCATTAGGACATGTCTGGGCTTTATGAGGTCAGTACCATGAGGAGGCCTGGGCCATTATGACATGTCTGGGCTTTATGAGGTCAGTGTGATGATGAGGTCTGCAACATTATGACATGTCTGGGCTTCATGAGGTCAGTGCCTTGAGGAGGCCTGCACCATTATGCGGTGTCTGGGCTTTATGAGGTGAGTGTGATGATGAGACCTGCACCATTATGACGTGGCTGGGCGTTACGAGGTCAGTGCCATGAGGGGACCTGCACCATTATGACATGTCTGGGCTTTATGAGGTCACTGTGATGATGAGCCCTGCACCATTTTGACATGTCTGGGCTTTATGAGGTCACTGTGATGATGAGGCATGCACCATTATGACATGTCTGGGCTTTATGAGGTCAGTGCCATGAGGAGACCTGCACCATTATGACATGTCTGGTCTTTATGAGGTCAGTGTGATGATGAGGCCTGCACCATTATGACACGTCGGGGCTTTATGAGGTCAGTGCCAAGAGGAGGCCTGCACTATTATGTCATGTCTGGGCTTTATGAGGTCAGTGCCAAGAGGAGGCCTGAACCATTATGACATGTCTGGGCTTTATGAGGTCAGTGTGATGATGAGGCCTGCACCATTATGACATGTCTGGGCTTTATGAAGTCAGTGTGATGATGAGGCCTGCACCATTATGACATGTCTGGTCTTTATGAGGTCAGTGCCATGAGGAGACCTGCACCATTATGACATGTCTGAGCTTTATGAGGTCACTGGGATGATTAGTCCTCCACCATTATGACATGTCTGGGCTTTATGAGGTGACTGTGATGATGAGGACTGCACCATTATGACATGTCTTGGATTTATGAGGTCAGTGCCATGAGGAGGCCTGCACCATTATGACATGTCTGCGATTTATGAGGTCAGTGCCATGAGGAGGCCTGCACCATTATGACATGTCTGGGCTTTATGCGGTCAGTGTGAAGATGAGGCCTGCACAATTATGACATGTCTGGGCTTTATGAGGTCCATGCCAGGAGGAGACCTGGGCCATTATGGCATGTCTGGGCTTTATAAGGTCAGTGCCATGAGGAGACCTGAACCGTTATGACATGTCTGGGCTTTATGAGGTCACTGTGATGATGAGACCTGCACCATTATGACATGTCTGGGCTTTATGACATCAGTGCGATGATGAGGCCTGCACCAATATGAGGTGTCTGGCCTTTATGAGGTCAGTGTTATTATGAGGCCTACGCTATTATGAGGGGTCTGGGCTTCCTGAGGTCACTGTGATTATAAGGCTTAAACCATTATGACATGTCTCGGTTTTATGAAGTCAGTGCCATGATGAGGCCTGCATCATTCTGACATGTCTGAGTTTTATGAGGTCCGTGTGATGATGAGGCCTGCACAATTATGACATGTCTGGGCTTTATGAGGTCACTGTGATTATGAGGTCTGCACCATTATGACATATCTGTGCTTTATGAGGTCAGTGTGATAATGACGTCTCCATCATTATGGCATATCTGGGTTTATGAGGGCAGTGCCATGTGAGACCTGCATCATTCTGACATGTCTGAGTTTTATGAGGTCAGTGCCATGATTAGGCCTGCACCATTATGACATGTCTGGGCTTTATGAGGTCAGTGTGATGATGAGGCCTTCACCATTATGTCATGTCTGGGCTTTATGAGGTCACTGTGATGATGAGGCCTGCACCATTATGACATGTCTGGGCTTTATGAGGTCAGTGCCATGATGAAGCCTGCACTATTATGACATGTCTGGGCTTTATGAGGTCAGTGCAAGAGGAGACCTGAACCATTATGACATGTCTGGGCTTTATGAGGTGACTGTAATGATGAGGACTGCACCATTATGACATGTCTGGGCTTTATGAGGTCAGTGTGATGATGAGGCCTTCACCATTATGTCATGTCTGGGCTTTATGAGGTCACTGTGATGATGAGGCCTGCACTATTATGACATGTCTGGGCTTTATGAGGTGACTGTAATGATGAGGACTGCACCATTATGACATGTCTGGGCTTTATGAGGTCAGTGCCATGATGAGGCCTGCACCATTATGACATGTCCGGGCTTTATGAGGTCAGTGTGATGACGAGACCTGCACCATTATGACATGTCTGGGCTTTATGAGGTCAGTGCCTTGAGGAGGCCTGCACCATTATGCGGTGTCTGGGCTTTATGAGGTGAGTGTGATGATGAGACCTGCACCATTATGACGTGGCTGGGCGTTACGAGGTCAGTGCCATGAGGGGACCTGCACCATTATGACATGTCTGGGCTTTATGAGGTCACTGTGATGATGAGCCCTGCACCATTTTGACATGTCTGGGCTTTATGAGGTCACTGTGATGATGAGGCATGCACCATTATGACATGTCTGGGCTTTATGAGGTCAGTGCCATGAGGAGACCTGCACCATTATGACATGTCTGGTCTTTATGAGGTCAGTGTGATGATGAGGCCTGCACCATTATGACACGTCGGGGCTTTATGAGGTCAGTGCCAAGAGGAGGCCTGCACTATTATGTCATGTCTGGGCTTTATGAGGTCAGTGCCAAGAGGAGGCCTGAACCATTATGACATGTCTGGGCTTTATGAGGTCAGTGTGATGATGAGGCCTGCACCATTATGACATGTCTGGGCTTTATGAAGTCAGTGTGATGATGAGGCCTGCACCATTATGACATGTCTGGTCTTTATGAGGTCAGTGCCATGAGGAGACCTGCACCATTATGACATGTCTGAGCTTTATGAGGTCACTGGGATGATTAGTCCTCCACCATTATGACATGTCTGGGCTTTATGAGGTGACTGTGATGATGAGGACTGCACCATTATGACATGTCTTGGATTTATGAGGTCAGTGCCATGAGGAGGCCTGCACCATTATGACATGTCTGCGATTTATGAGGTCAGTGCCATGAGGAGGCCTGCACCATTATGACATGTCTGGGCTTTATGCGGTCAGTGTGAAGATGAGGCCTGCACAATTATGACATGTCTGGGCTTTATGAGGTCCGTGCCAGGAGGAGACCTGGGCCATTATGGCATGTCTGGGCTTTATAAGGTCAGTGCCATGAGGAGGCCTGAACCGTTATGACATGTCTGGGCTTTATGAGGTCACTGTGATGATGAGACCTGCACCATTATGACATGTCTGGGCTTTATGACATCAGTGCGATGATGAGGCCTGCACCAATATGAGGTGTCTGGCCTTTATGAGGTCAGTGTTATTATGAGGCCTACGCTATTATGAGGGGTCTGGGCTTCCTGAGGTCACTGTGATTATAAGGCTTAAACCATTATGACATGTCTCGGCTTTATGAAGTCAGTGCCATGATGAGGCCTGCATCATTCTGACATGTCTGAGTTTTATGAGGTCCGTGTGATGATGAGGCCTGCACAATTATGACATGTCTGGGCTTTATGAGGTCACTGTGATTATGAGGTCTGCACCATTATGACATATCTGTGCTTTATGAGGTCAGTGTGATAATGACGTCTCCATCATTATGACATATCTGGGTTTATGAGGGCAGTGCCATGTGAGACCTGCATCATTCTGACATGTCTGAGTTTTCTGAGGTCAGTGCCATGATTAGGCCTGCACCATTATGACATGTCTGGGCTTTATGAGGTCAGTGTGATGATGAGGCCTTCACCATTATGTCATGTCTGGGCTTTATGAGGTCACTGTGATGATGAGGCCTGCACCATTATGACATGTCTGGGCTTTATGAGGTCAGTGCCATGATGAAGCCTGCACTATTATGACATGTCTGGGCTTTATGAGGTCAGTGCAAGAGGAGACCTGAACCATTATGACATGTCTGGGCTTTATGAGGTGACTGTAATGATGAGGACTGCACCATTATGACATGTCTGGGCTTTATGAGGTCAGTGTCATGATGAGGCCTGCACCATTATGACATGTCCGGGCTTTATGAGGTCAGTGTGATGACGAGACCTGCACCATTATGACATGTCTGGGCTTTATGAGGTCAGTGCCTTGAGGAGGCCTGCACCATTATGCGGTGTCTGGGCTTTATGAGGTGAGTGTGATGATGAGACCTGCACCATTATGACGTGGCTGGGCGTTACGAGGTCAGTGCCATGAGGGGACCTGCACCATTATGACATGTCTGGGCTTTATGAGGTCAGTGTGATGATGAGGCCTGCACCATTATGACACGTCTGGGCTTTATGAGGTCAGTGCCAAGAGGAGGTCTGCACAATTATGTCATGTCTGGGCATTATGAGGTCTGTGCCAAGAGGAGGACTGAACCATTATGACATATCTGGGCTTTATGAGGTCAGTGTGATGATGAGGCCTGCACCATTATGACATGTCTGGGCTTTATGAGGTCAGTGCCACGATGAGGCCTGAACCATTATGACATGTCTGGGCTTTATGCGGTCACTTTGATGATGAGACCTGCACCATTATGACATGTCTGGGCTTTATGCGGTCAGTGCTATGAGGAGGCCTGCACCATTATGACATGTCTGGGCTTTAATATGTCACTGTGATGATGAGGCTTGCACCATTATGACATGTCTGGGCTTTATGAGGTCAGTGTGATGGTGAGGCCTGCACCATTATGACATGTCTGGGCTTTATGAGGGGACTGTGATGATGAGGACTGCACCATTATGACATGTCTGGGCTTTATGAGGTCAGTGTGATTATGAGGCCTGCACAATTATGACATGTCTGGGCTGTAAGAGGTCATTGCCATGAGGAGGCCTGGACCATTAAGACATGTCAGGGCTTTATGAGGTCAGTGTGATGATGAGTCCTCCACCATTATGACATGTCTGGACATTATGAGGTCAGTGCCATGAGGAGACCTGCACCATTATGAGGTGTCTGAGCTTTATGAGGTCAGTGCCATGAGGAGGTCTGCACCATTATGACGTGGCTGGGCGTTATGAGGTCAGTGTGATGATGAGGTCTGCATCATTATGACATGTCTGGGCTTTATGAGGTCACTGTGATGATGAGGACTGCACCATTATGACATGTCTGGGCTTTATGAGGTCAGTGCCATCAGGAGACCTGCACCATTATGACATGTCTGGGCTTTATGAGGTCAGTGTGAAGATGAGGCCTGCACAATTATGACATGTCTGGGCTTTATGAGGTCAGTGCCATGAGGAGGCCTGCACCATTATGACATGTCTGGTCTTTATGAGGTCAGTGTGATTATGAGTCCTGCACCATTATGACATGTCTGGGCTTTATGACATCAGTGCTATGATGAGGCCTGCACCACTATGACATGTCTGGGCTTTATGAGGTCAGTGTGATGATGAGTCCTGCACCATTATGACATGTCTGGGCTTTATGAGGTCAGTGTCACGATGAGGCCTGAACCATTATGACATGTCTGGGCTTTATGAGGTGACTGTGATGATGAGGACTGCACCATTAGGACATGTCTGGTCTTTATGAGGTCAAGTGCCATGAGGAGGCCTGCACCATCATGACGTCTCTGGGCTTTATGAGGTCAGTGTGATGATGAGACCTGCACCATTATGACATGTCTGGGCTTTATGAGGTCAGTGCCATGATGAGGCTTGCACCATTACGACATGTCTGGGCTTTATGAGGTCACTGTGATGTTGGACCTGCACCAGTATGACATGTCTGGGCTTTATGAGGTCAGTGCCATGATGAGGCTTGCACCATTACGACATGTCTGGGCTTTATGAGGTCACTGTGATGATGAGACCTGCACCATTATGACATGTCTGGGCTTTATGTGGTCAGTGCGATGGTGCGGCCTGCACCATTATGACATGTCTAGGCATTCTGAGGTCAGTGCCATGAGGATGCCTGCACCATTATGACATGTCTGGTCTTTATGAGGCCAGTGTGATGAGACCTGCACCATCATGATATGTCTGGGCTTTATGAGGTCAGTGTGATGATGAGAGTTGCACCATTATGAAGTGTCAGGGCTTTATGAGGTCAGTGCCATGACGAGGCTTGCACCATTATGACATGTCTGGGCTTTAGGAGGTCAGTGCCATGGGGAGGCCGGGGCCATTATGACATGTCTGGGCTTTATGAGGTCACTGTGATGATGAGGCCTGCACCATTATGACACGTCTGGGCATTATGAGGTCAGTTGCAAGAGGAGGCCTGCACTATTATGTCATGTCTGGGCTTTATGAGGTCAGTGCCAAGAGGAGGACTGAACCATTATGACATGTCTGGGCTTTATGAGGTCACTTTGATGATGAGACCTGCACCATTATGACATGTCTGGGCTTTATGAGGTCAGTGCCATGAAGAGGCCTGTACCATTATGACGCGTCTGGGCTTTTTCAGGTCAGTGTGATTATGAGGCCTGCACCATTATGAGGTGTCTGGGCTTTATGAGGTGAGTGTGATGATGAGACCTGCACCATTATGACATGTCTGGGCTTTATGAGGTCAGTTCCATGAGGAGGCCTGCACCATTATGACGTGTCTGGGCTTTATGAGGTGAGTGTGATGATGAGGCCTGAATCATTATGACATGTCTGGGCTTTATGAGGTCACTGTGATGATGAGGCCTGCAGCATTATGACATGTGTGGGCTATATGAGGTCAGTGCGATGATGAAGACTGCACCATAATGACATGTCTGGGTTTTATGAGGGGACTGTGATGATGAGGACTGCACCATTATGACATGTCTGGGCTTTATGAGGTGACTGTGATGATGAGGACTGCACCATTATGACATGTCTGGGCTTTATGAGGTGACTGTGATGATGAGGACTGCACCATTATGACATGTCTTAGATTTATGAGGTCAGTGCCATGAGGAGGCCTGCACCATTATGACATGTCTGGGCTTTATGAGGTCACTGTGATGATGCGGCCTGCGCCATTATGACCTGTCAAGGCATTCTGAGGTCAGTGCCATGTGGAGACCTGCACCATTATGACATGCCTGGTCTTTATGAGGTCAGTGTGATGATGAGGCCTGCACCATTATGACATGTCTGGGCTTTATGAGGTCAGTGTGATGATGAGACCTGCACCATTCTGACACGTCTGGGCTTTATGAGGTCAGTGCCAAGAGGAGGTCTGCACAATTATGTCATGTCTGGTCTTTATGAGGTCTGTGCCAAGAGGCGGACTGAACCATTATGACATATATGGGCTTTATGAGGTCAGTGTGATGATGAGGCCTGCACCATTATGACATGTCTGGGCTTTATGAGGTCAGTGCCATGATGAGGCCTGCACCATTATGAGGTGTCTGAGCTTTATTAGGTCAGCGCCATGAGGAGGCCTGCACCATTATGACGTGGCTGGGCGTTATGAGGTCAGTGTGAAGATGAGGCCTGCACAATTATGACATGTCTGGGCATTATGAGGTCAGTGCCATGAGGAGGCCTGCACCATTATGACATGTCTGGGCTTTATGAGGTCACTGGGATGATGAGTCCTGCACCATTATGACATGTCTGGGCTTTAGGAGGTCACTGTGATGATGAGGCCTGCACCATTATGACATGTCTGGGTTTTATGACATCAGTGCGATGATGAGGCCTGCACCATTATGACATGTGTGGGCTTTATGAGGTCAGTGTGATTATGAGTCCTGCACCATTATGACATGTCTGGGCTTTATGAGGACAGTGCCACGATTAGACCTGAACCATTATGACATGTCTGGGCTTTATGAGGTGACTGTGATGATGAGGACTGCACCATTAGGACATGTCTGGGCTTTATGAGGTCAAGTGCCATGAGGAGGCTTGCACCATCATGACGTCTCTGGGCTTTATGAGGTCAGTGTGATGATGAGACCTGCACCATTATGACATGTCTGGGCTTTATAAGGCCAGTGCTATGAGGAGGCCTGCACCCTTATGACATATCTGGGCTTTATGAGGTCACTGTGATGTTGGACCTGCACCAGTATGACATGTCTGGGCTTTATGTGGTCAGTGTCATGATGAGGCTTGCACCATTATGACATGTCTGGGCTTTATGAGGTCACTGTGATGATGAGGCCTGCACCATTATGACATGTCTGGGATTTATGAGGTCAGTGCCATGATGAGGCATGCACCATTATGACATGTCTGGGATTTATGAGGTCAGTGCCATGATGAGGCTTGCACCATTATGACATGTCTGGGCTTTATGAGGTCAGTGCCACGATGTGGCCTGAACCATTATGACATGTCTGGGCTTAATGAGGTCACTGTTATAATGAGACCTGCACCATAATGACATGTCTGGGATTTATGAGGTCAGTGCCATGATGACGCCTGCACCATTATGACGTGTCTGGGCTTTTTGAGGTCAGTGTTATTATGAGGCCTACGCTATTATGAGGTGTCTGGGCTGCCTGAGGTCACTGTGATGATGAGGCTTGCACCATTATGACATGTCTGGGCTTTATGAGGTCAGTACCATGATGAGGCCTGCATCATTCTTACATGTCTTTGTTTTATGAGGTCAGTGTGATGATGAGGCCTGCACAATTATGACTTGTCTTGACTTTATGAGGTCAGTGTGATGATGAGACCTCCACCATTATGACATGTCTGGGCTTTTTCAGGTCAGTGTGATGATGCGGCCTGCACCATTATAACATGTCCGGACTTTATGAGGTCACTGTGATGATGAGGCCTTCACCATTATGACATGTCTGGTGTTTATGACATCAGTGCGATGATGAGGCCTGCACCATTATGACATGTCTGGGCTTTATGAGGTCAGTGTGATTATGAGGCCTGCACCATTATGACATGTCTGGGCTTTATGAGGTCAGTGTGATGATGAGGCCTGCACAATTATGGCATGTCTGGGCTTTAGGAGGTCAGTGCCATGAGGAGGCCTGGGCCATTATGGCATGTCTGGGTTTTATGAGGTCACTGTGATGTTGGCCCAGCACCAGTATGACATGTCTGTGCTTTATGAGGTCACTGTGATGATGAGCCCAGCACCATTTTGACATGTCTGGGTTTTATGAGGCCAGTGTGATAATGAGGCCTGCACCATCATGATATGTCTGGGCTTTGTGAGGTCAGTGTGATGATGAGAGCTGCACCATTATGAAGTATCAGGGCTTTATGAGGTCAGTGCCATGACGAGGCTTGCACCATTATGACATGTCTGGGCTTTAGGCGGTCAGTGCCATGAGGAGACCTGCACCATTTTTATGACATGTCTGGGGTTTATGAGGTCAGTGTGATGATGAGGCCTGCACCATTATGACACGTCTGGGCTTTATGAGGTCAGTGCCAAGAGGAGGCCTGCACTATAATGTCATGACTGGGCTTTATGAGGTCAGTGCCAAGAGGAGGACTGAACGATTATGACATGTCTGGGCTTTATGAGGTCAGTGTGATGATGAGGCCTGCACAATTATGACATGTCTGGGCTTTATGAGGTCAGTGTCACGATGAGGCCTGAACCATTATGACATATCTGGGCTTAATGAGGTCACTTTGATGATGAGGCCTGCACCATTATGACATGACTGGGATTTATGAGGTCAGTGCCATGATGAGACCTGAACCATTTTGACATGTCTGGTCTTAATGAGGTCACTTTGGTGATGACGCCTGAACCATTATGACATGTCTGGGCTTTATGAGGTCAGTGCCACGATGAGGCCTGAACCATTATGACATGTCGGGTCAGAATGAGGTCACTTTGGTGATGAGGCCAGCACCATTATGACACGTCTGGGCTTTATGAGGTCAGTGCCATGATGACGCCTGCACCATTATGACGTGTCTGAGCTTTTTGAGGTCAGTGTGATGATGAGACCTGCACCATCATGACATGTCTGGGCTTGATGACATCAGTGCGACGATGAGGTCTGCACCAATATGAGACCTCTGGGCTTTATGAGGTAAGTGTTATTATGAGGCCTACGCTATTATGAGATGTCTGGGCTGCCTGAGGTCACTGTGATGATGAGGTCTGCACCATTATGACATGTCTGGGCTTTATGAGGACAGTGCCATGATGAGACCTGCACCTTTATGAGGTGTCTGGGCTTTATGAGGTCAGTGTGATGATGAGGCCTGCACCACTATGACATATCTGGGCTTTATGAGGTCAGTGCCATGACGAGGCCTGCTCCATTCTGACATGTCTGAGTTTTATGAGGTCAGTGCCATGATTAGGCCTACACCATTATGACATGTCTGGGCTTTATGAGGTCAGTGCCACGATGAGGCCTGAACCATTATGACATGTCTGGGCTTTATGAGGTCACTTTGATGGTGAGACATGCACCATTATGACATGTCTGGGCTTTATGAGGTCAGTGCTATGACGTGGCCTGTTCCATTATGACGTGTCTGGGCTTTTTCAGGGCAGTGTGATGATGAGACCTGCACAAATATGAGGTGTCGGGGTTTATGAGGTGAGTGTGATTATGAGGCCTGCACCTTTATGACATGTCTGGACTTTATGAGTTCAGTGTGATGATGAGGCCTGCACCATTATGACATGTCTGGGCTTTATGAGGTGAGGGTGATGATGAGGCCTGCACCATTATGACATGTCTGGGCTTTATGAGGTCAGTGCCATGAGGAGGCCTGCACCATTATGACATGTTCGGGCTTTATGAGGTCAGTGTGATAATGATACCTGCACCATTATGACATGTCTGGGCTTTATGAGGTCAGTGTGATGATGAGGCCTGCACCATTATGACGTCTGGGCTTTATGAGGTCAGTGCCATGATGAGGCATGCACCATTATGACATGTCTGGGATTTATGAGGTCAGTGCCATGATGTGGCTTGCACCATTATGACATGTCTGGGCTTTATGAGGTCAGTGCCACGATGTGGCCTGAACCATTATGACATGTCTGGGCTTAATGAGGTCACTGTTATAATGAGACCTGCACCATAATGACATGTCTGGGATTTATGAGGTCAGTGCCATGATGACGCCTGCACCATTATGACGTGTCTGGGCTTTTTGAGGTCAGTGTTATTATGAGGCCTACGCTATTATGAGGTGTCTGGGCTGCCTGAGGTCACTGTGATGATGAGGCTTGCACCATTATGACATGTCTGGGCTTTATGAGGTCAGTACCATGATGAGGCCTGCATCATTCTTACATGTCTTTGTTTTATGAGGTCAGTGTGATGATGAGGCCTGCACAATTATGACTTGTCTTGACTTTATGAGGTCAGTGTGATGATGAGACCTCCACCATTATGACATGTCTGGGCTTTTTCAGGTCAGTGTGATGATGCGGCCTGCACCATTATAACATGTCCGGGCTTTATGAGGTCACTGTGATGATGAGGCCTGCACCATTATGACATTTCTGGTGTTTATGACATCAGTGCGATGATGAGGCCTGCACCATTATGACATGTCTGGGCTTTATGAGGTCAGTGTGATTATGAGGCCTGCACCATTATGACATGTCTGGGCTTTATGAGGTCAGTGTGATGATGAGGCCTGCACAATTATGGCATGTCTGGGCTTTAGGAGGTCAGTGCCATGAGGAGGCCTGGGCCATTATGGCATGTCTGGGTTTTATGAGGTCACTGTGATGTTGGTCCAGCACCAGTATGACATGTCTGTGCTTTATGAGGTCACTGTGATGATGAGCCCGGCACCATTTTGACATGTCTGGGTTTTATGAGGCCAGTGTGATAATGAGGCCTGCACCATCATGATATGTCTGGGCTTTGTGAGGTCAGTGTGATGATGAGAGCTGCACCATTATGAAGTATCAGGGCTTTATGAGGTCAGTGCCATGACGAGGCTTGCACCATTATGACATGTCTGGGCTTTAGGCGGTCAGTGCCATGAGGAGACCTGCACCATTTTTATGACATGTCTGGGGTTTATGAGGTCAGTGTGATGATGAGGCCTGCACCATTATGACACGTCTGGGCTTTATGAGGTCAGTGCCAAGAGGAGGCCTGCACTATAATGTCATGACTGGGCTTTATGAGGTCAGTGCCAAGAGGAGGACTGAACGATTATGACATGTCTGGGCTTTATGAGATCAGTGTGATGATGAGGCCTGCACAATTATGACATGTCTGGGCTTTATGAGGTCAGTGTCACGATGAGGCCTGAACCATTATGACATATCTAGGCTTAAGGAGGTCACTTTGATGATGAGGCCTGCACCATTATGACATGACTGGGATTTATGAGGTCAGTGCCATGATGAGGCCTGAACCATTTTGACATGTCTGGTCTTAATGAGGTCACTTTGGTGATGACGCCTGAACCATTATGACATGTCTGGGCTTTATGAGGTCAGTGCCACGATGAGGCCTGAACCATTATGACATGTCGGGTCTTAATGAGGTCACTTTGGTGATGAGGCCAGCACCATTATGACACGTCTGGGCTTTATGAGGTCAGTGCCATGATGACGCGGCCTGTTCCATTATGACGTGTCTGAGCTTTTTGAGGTCAGTGTGATGATGAGACCTGCACCATCATGACATGTCTGGGCTTGATGACATCAGTGCGACGATGAGGCCTGCACCAATATGAGATCTCTGGGCTTTATGAGGTAAGTGTTATTATGAGGCCTACGCTATTATGAGGTGTCTGGGCTGCCTGAGGTCACTGTGATGATGAGGTCTGCACCATTATGACATGTCTGGGCTTTATGAGGACAGTGCCATGATGAGACCTGCACCTTTATGAGGTGTCTGGGCTTCATGAGGTCAGTGTGATGATGAGGCCTGCACCACTATGACATATCTGGGCTTTATGAGGTCAGTGCCATGACGAGGCCTGCTCCATTCTGACATGTCTGAGTTTTATGAGGTCAGTGCCATGATTAGGCCTACACCATTATGACATGTCTGGGCTTTATGAGGTCAGTGCCACGATGAGGCCTGAACCATTATGACATGTCTGGGCTTTATGAGGTCACTTTGATGGTGAGACATGCACCATTATGACATGTCTGGGCTTTATGAGGTCAGTGCTATGACGTGGCCTGTTCCATTATTACGTGTCTGGGCTTTTTCAGGGCAGTGTGATGATGAGACCTGCACAAATATGAGGTGTCGGGGTTTATGAGGTGAGTGTGATTATGAGGCCTGCACCTTTATGACATGTCTGGACTTTATGAGTTCAGTGTGATGATGAGGCCTGCACCATTATGACATGTCTGGGCTTTATGAGGTGAGGGTGATGATGAGGCCTGCACCATTATGACATGTCTGGACTTTATGAGGTCAGTGCCATGAGGAGGCCTGCACCATTATGACATGTTCGGGCTTTATGAGGTCAGTGTGATAATGATACCTGCACCATTATGACATGTCTGGGTTTTATGAGGTCAGTGCCATGATGAGGCCTGCACCATAATGACATGTCTGGGCTTTATGAGGTCAGTGCTATGAGGAGGCCTGCACCTTTATGACGTCTGGACCTTATGAGGTCAGTGTGATGATGAGGCCTGCAACATTATGACATATCTGGGCTTTATGAGGTGACTGTGATGATGAGGACTGCACCATTTTGTCATCTGGGCTTTATGAGGTCAGTGCCATGAGGAGGCCTGCACCATTATGACATATCTGGGCTTTAAGAGGTCACTGTGATGATGAGGCCTGCACCATTATGACATGTCTGGGATTTATGAGGTCAGTGCCATGATGACGCCTGCAGAATTATGACGTGTCTGGGTTTTTTGAGGTCAGTGTGATGATGAGAGCTGCAAAAATATGAGGTGTCTGGGCTTTATGAGGTGAGTGTGATTATGAGGCCTGCACCTTTATGACATGTCTGGGCTTTATGAGGTCAGTGTGATGATGAGGCCTGAACCATTATTAGGTGTCCTGGTTTTATGAAGTCTGTGTTATTATGGGGTCTACGCTATTATGAGGTGTCTGGGCTGCCTGAGGTCCTTGTGTTGATGAGACTTGCACCATTATGACATGGCTTTATGAGGTCAGAGCCATGATGAGGCCAGCACCATTCTGACGTCTGTGTTTTATGTGGTCAGTGCCATGATTAGGCCTGCACCATTATGACATGTCTGGGCTTAATGAGTTCAGTGTGATGATGAGGCCTGCACCATTATGACTTGCCTGGACTTTATGAGGTCACTGCGATGATGAGGCCTGCACCATTATGACATGTCTTGATTTTTTGAGGTCTGTGGTGATGATGAGGCCTGCACTAATATCGTGTGTCTGGACATTATGAGGTCAATGTGGTTAGGAGTCCTGCACCATTATGAGGTGTCTGGGCTTCATGAGGTCAGTGTGATGATGAGACCTGCACCATTATGACTTGAGTGGGCTTTATGAGGTCAGTGTCATGATGAGGCCTGCACCATTATGAGGTGTTTGGGCTTTATGAGGTCACTGTGCTGATGAGACCTGCACCATTATGACATGTCTGGACTTTCTGAGTTCGGTGTGATGATGAGAACTGCACCCCTCATAGAGCCTTGGCATGTCAAAATGGTTCAGGCCTTATCATAACACTGACGTCATAAAGACCAGATATGTCATAATGACACAGGCCGCCTCATGGCACTGACCTCATACAGTCCAGACTTGTCATAAAGGTGCAGGCCTCATCATCACACTGACCTCATAAAGCCCGGACATGTCAGAATGGCCCAGGCCTCCTCATGGCACTGACGTCATAAAGCCCAGACATGTCATAATTGTGCAGGCCTCATAATCACACTGACTTCATAAAGCTTGGACATGTCATAATGGTGCAGGCCTCCTCATGGCACTGTCCTTATAAACCCTGACATGTCATAATGGTGCAGTCCATATCATCACAGTCACCTCATAAAGCCCAGACACCTCATCAAAGTGCAGGTCTCATCATCACACTGGCCTCATAAAGCCCAGACACCTCATAATGGTGCAGGTCTCATAATCTCACTGACCTCATAAAGCTCAGATACCTCATATTGGTGCAGGTCTCATCATCGCAGTGACCTCATATAGCCCAGACATGTCATAATGGTGCAGGACTCATCATCACAGTGACCTCATAAAGCCCAGACATGTCATAATGGTGCAGGCCTCCTCATGGCACTGACCTCATAAAGCCCAGACATGTCATAATGGTGCAGGACTCATCATCACACTGACCTCATAAAGCCCAGGCATATAATAATGGTTTAGGCCTCATCATGGCACTGACCTTATAAAGCCCAGATATGCCATAATGGCCCAGGCCTCCTCATGGCACTGACCTCATAAAACCCAGACATGTCATAATTGTGCCGGCCTCATAATCACACTGACCTCATAAAGCCCAGACATGTCATAATGGTGCAAGCCTCATCATGGCACTGACCTCAAAAAGCCCAGACATGTCATACTGGTGCAGGTCTCACCATCACAGTGACCTCATAAAGCTCGGACATGTCATAATGGTTCAGGTCTCATCATGGCACTGACCTCATAAAGCCCAGACATGTCATAATGGTGCAGGCCTCATCATCACACTGACCTCATAAAGCCCACACGTCCTAATAATGCAGGTCTCATCATCACACTGACCTCATAAAGCCCAGACAAGTCATAATGGTTCCGGCCTCATCATGACAGAGACCTCTCAAAGTCCAGACATGTCATAATGGTGCAGGCCTCCTCCTTGCAATGACCTCATAAAGCCCGGACATGTCAGAATGGCCCAGGCCTCATCATGGCTCTGACCTCTCAAAGCCCATACATGTCATAATGGTGCAGTTCTCATCATCACTGTGACCTCATATATCCCAGACATGTCATAATGGTGCAGGCCTCATCATGGCAGTGACCTCTCAAAGCCCAGCCACGTCATAATGGTGCAGGTCTCTTCATCACACTGACCTCATAAAGCCGAGACACCTCATACTGGTGCAGACCTCATCATGGCACTGACCTCATAAAGCCCAGACATGTCATAATGGTGCAGGCCTCATCATGGCACTGACCTCATAAAGGCCAGACATGTCATAATGGTGCAGGCCTCATCATGGCACTGTCCTCATAAAGCCCAGAAATGTCATAATGGTGCAGGCCTCATCATCACAGTGCCCTCATAAAGCCCTCCGTGGTCTACCAACGGGTCTTGCTGCACCTGGGCTCTGCCTGCAGACACTAGCTGGGAGGTAAAGAAGAAAAGCCGTTAGAACTACTCTTTGCACTGGATGTTGTTTCCCAGAAGAAAGGCCACAGAAACAGTAAGGATGATACGGAGAAAAATTTGACGAGACTGTCAAGGTGTGCGGTTGTGGAAGTGTCCATTAGAGTTACTCGAGAGATGAGTGCGGGAAAGAGAGGTGGATTTTTGGAGTCACTGTAGAATGGGAAGCTGCGCGACTAAGCAAAGCAAGAGAGAAAGGAAAGCAGGAAAGGGGAAGGCCTCCTCTCCCTGCTCTGTCTTCGTCTCCGTCCACTGCCCTCCTCATCCAACTCAGCCCGGGTGCTGTGCTTGCGCCGACGCCTCTGGGGCTCTCGTCGGGTGCGGGTTGGATCCGGAGGGCCGGCGAGAGCGGCGGCAGCGGGGCGGCGGTCGGAGCTCTGCGCCGTGGAGGCGGCGGGGCCGGGCTAGGTGGGAGGGCTGGGGCCTGGTCTCGAGGAGTTCAAGATTGACAGACCATGAGTTTTTTTCCTGGCCATCATCTCTTCCCTCTCATCTCTCTTTTGCTGGCCCCGGGGGGACTCCTGAATTGTCCTCCACGGCAGGCGCTTTTGAGAATGCTCGAGGGGCACGAGACGCAGAACATCCCTCCTGGCTCAGTTCCCTGGGTCAGCCTCTCCTGGCCTGTCCCGGGGATCATCCCTACTGGTAACAGGAGCACTTCTGCTGGTGACAAAGACCACCTGGTCTTTTGTCAGGGGATGTGGCACGAGTGCTACGGAGAGGCATTGCATTGGAGAAGCACCTTCCCCAGAGAAAGCTCGGACGTGGCATGGCATCTCCCACCTGCTTTGAACTTCCTGGAGATGCAACCTCCGTGAGGAGATCTCTTCTGTGTCCCCCCTCCTCCTGCTCCTCTTGCTCAGAGGACCAGGGAACAGCCTGTCACATCTGAACTGCATGTGGTGGAAGCAGCACATCTGCAGCAGGTTGAGGGGCAGAGTGCCGAGGCGGAACTGGTTGAGGAGGGCAGGGGAGGGAGAAGAAAGCAGTGGAGGGAGAGGAGGGGGAGAGGAGGCGGTCCGGCCGGAGCAGAGTGTCAGAGACTGAAATGGTTGATGATTTATGCATTCTAGGAGACTTTTGCAGGCTTTTGACTTGCATGATACCTCTGATGAGCAGTCGAGCCCCTCCCTCCCTCCAGTGCTGAAGGTGTGAAGTCCTGACCTTGCAGGCTTTTGACTATTGATGCATCTGATGGGCAATCAAGGCCTCCCTCCCTCCAGTGCTGGAGGTGTGAAGTCCTGAAAAGATAAGAACTGACCTTGCAGGCTTTTGACTATTGATGCATCTGATGGGCAATCAAGGCCCTCCCTCCCTCCAGTGCTGGAGGTGTGAAGTCCTGAAAAGACAAGAACTGACCTTGCAGGCTTTTGGCTATTGATACATCTGATGGGCAATCAGGACCCACCCTCCCTCTGCTAAACTTGAAAGGCGGGAACCAGGCGAAACACAAAAGACACAGCACAAGGCCTAGAAGATGCCTCAGGTGGACTAAGCCCAAAAAAGGAAAAACAACCCCTCATGCCAGGGAGGTGCCAGAGCATGCTGAGGGTATATAAACTGACTGGTGACTTTGAGAATTTGGGAGTTCTCCTTCTCCCCCACCGCCTGCGAATCAAGACCATCGCTCTCAAGCATCGCTGGATCCAGTGGGCGGTGACTATGTCCATTTCTTTTATACTCTCAGCTTCTCTTTTCCCTTACTCTCATCCTGGTTTTCCTCTCCCCTAAACAGTTTCTCCCCCCCCCCAAAAGGGGTTCTTCTCTTTTCTCTTACTCTCCCTGGCTCTTATCCTGCCTTTCTCTCCCCTATGCATTTTTCTCCTCCCCAGAAAG
The DNA here is from genome assembly GCF_036250125.1 of Pseudopipra pipra. Taxonomy (NCBI): domain Eukaryota; kingdom Metazoa; phylum Chordata; class Aves; order Passeriformes; family Pipridae; genus Pseudopipra; species Pseudopipra pipra. The sequence continues at coordinate 97,952 of NW_026990581.1, forward strand.
GTTATGACAGCACCCAAAAGTGTTAGCTTACCTATTGATTATGACAGCACCCAAAAATGTTAACTTACCTGTTGATTCAAAATTGTTAAAATAAATCTTATCAATATATATTTTCATACACCGATTATTTAGTGTCGTTTCGCTTTAATCCACGCCAAAGGAATTTTTGATAAAACCTGGGTTACCTCCCCCCCCCCTCTTTTCCTGGGGCGGGTCGTAACATTTTTGGCGTCACGGACAGGATCCTTTGGATATAGTGGAGTAATCGGTGTAGTCTAAAACTGGTACCGAGGGCGAGTCAAATGGTGACTGTCCCCTCGCAATAAAATTATAGTAAGAATTTGTCTCCTCTCGGTGTGACCCGGGCACATCAGACCTGTTGAAAGGTGTCCTGGTGTGGCCTGGACCTGTTGAAAGGTTCTCTGGTACCTGGACCTGTTGAAAGGTTTTCCATGAGAGAGTCAAACCAGCCCTCAGAGGGCTAAGGGGGAGAAAGACATTAACCTAAGCCGGGTTAATGACTGAGGCAAAGGGGATGATGACACCCCAGGTTGTGTTATATGGGGATTATTCCCTCCTAATAGCTATCCTTGGTTTAGAACTGTTTTTTGTGGGTGCTGTCTTAGGCGTATTCCTTAGAGCAGTGCAAAGGCAAAAATCAGCTATTCAAAAATCTGTAAGTGAAATGATAAAATCTTTCCAAGAGTCAATGAGAACTTTGCAGGACCAGCTAGGAAAAGAGGCTATTCAAAAATCTACCGGTGAGGTGATAAGGTCTCTTCAAGAGACAATGAAGGCATTACAGGAGCAATTAGAAAAAGAACGCCTGCAGTTAACTGCTGAACGTCAGACACTGGAGAAAGAGAGAGAGATTAACTCATTGCTTAGGTCAGCCCTTGAAGATGAGGAGGAACAAAATGAAAGGCTTAAAAAAAATACTGGAAATGAAAAATTGTGAATTGCGAGACATTAATTCAAAATACCCTAAACCGGTAGATGCTAACAAATCCCTGTACCCCTCTGGGGAATTAGAAGAGTTGAAGCAAAGTTACCCGGAGGAGGGGGTAATACATATGCGTCCCCTCATTAAAACTGAAACCACTGGCCAGGGGACAGACAGGCAAACTACCACACGAATTACCCCGTACACGGGGGAAGCACTGGCCAAAATTCAGGAAAAATACAGTCGTAAGGCCAGTGAATCAGAGACTGAATATGTGTGGAGGGTGTCCCTTACTGGGGGAGATCGGATTTTGTTGAGTGAAGATGAGGCCAGAGGATTTTGGGGCCCTGGGGTCTTCCTGACCACAAATGATAACCGAGCCCCGTGGCCGCTGACCCAGAGAGCTGCCTACTGGGCAGGCGGGTTAGACCCTATAGAAAGGGGAGATCCTCACACAATTAAAACCCCCACAATTGGCCACATTGTCGAAAGTGTACAAAAAACTGCATGCCTCCAATTAATCCATACAAGACTGTTGGACTCGCAGCGACATTCCCCTATGGAACTCGAGGCGGATCCACAAAGATTTCCTGTCCTAATCAGAGGTCTGCCTGATGCACTAAAAACCCATGCTAAACAACTACAAGAACGCATAATGACAACCCCCAGGCCCGGAAGAAGGGGTGCTCCACCAGGAATGACCTGGTTGGAGGTGGCCCAAGAATTGGTAACTACTGGTAGACAGTTGGGGATCTCTGATACAAGTAGTTTTAAACAAAAAACAGATATCAGAAGGGTGGGAGAAACTCGAAAACCACCTTTGGCAGGTAATCGTCAGCAAAATGTGATACCTAGTGAGCGAACAAGGTACAGTTTGTGGGTGGAGGGTGTTGAGAAAGGAATTCCTCGAGAGGTGATGGACAAATTACCTACAGCTAATTTGGAACACTTGATAAAGCATTGGGATAAGATCAAAGAGCATGAGTCACCCCCTGGGGGCAACTCTCCCCAGGAGCCCAACACTGTAGTTCCCTCAGCCCCACCAGAAATCAGTTTAACCAGTTCCCAGCCGGGAAACGGGGTTCGCCTCTCCCAGTAAGTGAGCCAGGGAGCGGTCAGTGGGTTTACATGAGAAGGCTCACAGAAAACAGCCAGGGAGATATGGTAATCACTTTCCCTCTCGGCCCTTTTAAATCTCTAGTTACATTCGTAGTAGACACGGGTGCACAGGTCTCAGCACTCCAAACTGAAGCTGCTACTCAGTGTGGCATTAAGCCAGACAAACAAAAGATATGGGTAACTGATGCTTTTGGCAAATCCCAACCCCAACGCACTGCTCAAGTGAAATGCTGGTTACCGGGAGATGAGACAGCCACAGAAACTACCATGATTGTAGGACCATTACCAGCTAACATCCTGGGGCTAGATCTGCTAAAAGGAAGGGCCTGGACAGATGCCAGAGGGAGAGAATGGGTGTTTGGTCTCCCACCCCCCTCTGTCCGTCTGTTGCAAACTGCTCCAAGTCTGCCTCCTTCTAAAATAACAAACGTAAAACCCTACCCGCTTCCTTTAGGGGTACGTGAAGGAATTGCTCCAGTAATTGCAGAACTGCAGGAGCAAGGAGTGATTATCCCCATACACTCACCATACAATTCACCGGTATGGCCTGTTCGTAAACCTAATGGAAATTGGAGGTTTACAGTAGATTACCGACGTCTCAACTCTAACAGTGGCCCCCTGACAGCTGCAGTACCTAACATAGCTGAGCTGATTGCTACAATTCAGGAGCAGGTCCATCCAATTCTTGCAACTATTGATGTCAAAGATATGTTTTTTATGGTTCCCTTACAGGAGGCAGACCGAGATCGTTTTGCTTTTACCTGGGAGGGTAATCAATATACCTTTACTCGCCTACCTCAGGGATACCGACACTCCCCTACCCTGGCCCATCATGCACTCGCACAGGAGCTGGCTCAAATTACTCCTGAGGAAGGGACTAAGATATATCAATATATTGATGATATTTTAATTGGTGGCTCTGATGTCATACCAGTGAGCCAGACCCAGAAAAATATTATCACTCACCTAGAGAGTCTGGGACTCCAAATTCCCACAGAAAAGGTACAGTCTGCTTCCTCCGAAGTAAAATTCCTAGGTATATGGTGGAAAGGGGGAGCTGTGTGCATCCCTCCTGAAACCTTAAACACCCTAGAACAAGTAAAGATGCCAGAGAGTAAAAGAGACCTCCAGCATGTCTTGGGTTTACTGGTTTTTTGGAGAAAACATGTTCCAGACTTCTCTATTATTGCCCGCCCCCTGTATGACCTAACACGAAAAAAGGCAACATGGGAGTGGACCCCCATGCATGAAGAAGCCCTAAAATTACTAATCTTTGAAGCTAATGTATACCAAACTTTGGGGCCTATACATCCCACAGACCCACTCCAGATTGAGTGGGGGTTTGCAATTCACAGTCTGTCCATACATATGTGGCAGCGAGGACCTGAGGGTCCCACTCGCCCCATTGGTTTTCTTTCTCGCAGCCTAAAAGATGCTGAAAAACGATACTCTGCTTGGGAAAAAGGCCTATTTGTGGTCTGTTTAGCCCTGCAGGAAGCAGAGAAGACAATTCGACACCAATCAATCATCCTGCGAGGGCCTTTTAAGGTTTTAAAACCAGTGATATCTGGAACCCCCCCTCCTGCAGGGGTAGCTCAGAGAGAAACAGTCCGGAGATGGTATGCACAAATTGATCATTACTACCACTCTCGACAAATAACTGAGGGAGCTCCAAAAATACTCCAAATACAGGAACAATCTTGTAAGCTACCTGATTCAAACCCTCCTCCTTCCTGTATAAAACCTGCTCCCGCTTTTGAACCTAACTTAAAAAATGTTTGGTTTACAGATGCTTCTGCCAGGCGAGAGGGAAAAGTGTGGAAATATCGAGCAGTAGCCCTACATGTTGATTCAGGGAACAGGGTAGTGACAGAAGGAGAAGGGAGTGCTCAGGTTGGGGAGTTAGTAGCAGTATGGAGTGTATTTACCAGGGAAGCAGACACTGAAGGAGACACATACATTTACACAGATTCCTATGCAGTATTTAAAGGATGTACAGAGTGGCTCCCTTTTTGGGAACAAAATCAGTGGGAAGTGAATCAAGTATCAGTGTGGCAACAAGAAAAATGGAAAGAGATTCTAAACATTGCTAGACAAAAAACGTTCCTTGTGGGGTGGGTTGCTGCACACCAAACAGGTAACAATCCCGCTCATCTGTTAAACAATCAAGTAGACTCACTGACACGGTTAGCTAAGATAACAATAGAGGGTGAGGAGCAAAAGTGGGAACACTTGTTAGAATGGTTACATGTAAAAAGAGACCACTCGGGAAACAGAGATTTGTTTAAAGAAGCAGTCAGTAGAGGGTGGCCAGTTACCAGAGAACTGTGCAACACAGTAATCTCTGCCTGTAGTCTCTGCCGCACTCGGTTGAAAGATCATGACCCACTGAAAGATCCACCCCTACACCTGAGGGATAACAAGGGATTGTGGGATACCTGGCAGGTAGATTACATCGGTCCTTTCAGAATTTCTTATGGAAAACAATACATCCTGGTCGGAGTAGAAATAATATCAGGACTAACCCTAGCTGAAGCCGTGCGACGAGCCACGGGAGAGAATACTGTGAAAATTCTAAAACTATGGTTCAGTCACCTGCCCAAACCAAAGTCTATCCAATCAGACAATGGGAGCCATTTCACTGCCGGGGTGGTACAAGAATGGGCCCGAGAAGAGGGAATTCAGTGGACTTTCCACACTCCATATTATCCACAAGCGAATGGTATTGTAGAACGTACCAATGGGCTCTTAAAGCGAACCATAAAACCTCATAACCCTGAATGGGCCTCCAGAGTTTCTGATGCAGTAGCCAAAATCAATAGCCGATGGGGAATAAATGGTTGTCCTCGAATTACAGCATTCTGCCCTGAACCTCCCACTATTCTACCGAGGGAGAATAAAAGTAAAGATCCTGTAAAACTACTCCATTATCCAGGCCAACCTGTATTAGTAAATCTACCCTCTGTGGGACAGGTGCCACTCACTTTAAAAACCCCGGTTAACCCTCATACATGGGTAGCCACAGATGCTCACGGGAAGGACCATCGAATAAACACTCGATGGATTCTTCCTTCTTTTTAACAATCGGTCCGTAGTGGGCCAGATTTGTTCTTTTGCAGAAACCTGCCAGCAGATGAGATCTGCATGAAACCAATGGAACTTCAATTACAGCAAGAGGCAGAAGAGATAACTGCCCCCACAACTGCTTCTATTATCAACTTACAAGTATTCCATGAGAAAACGAAATAGCAATAGGACTGAAGACTTATACTGTTCTTTGGCGTGTATTTATGTTTTTATCTTAATAACTTTGTAATATGCATGCCTATATGTATTTTTGTCTCAGTAAGTCTGCAATATGTAAAAGTTTGCCACAAACATTGTGTTTGTGTTCCCTCTACTCCCAGAATTACTTGTGTTATTAGCTTATTAATAATTGTTGACTTATTTGGGTTTTGTTTTTTTATCATGAACAATTCGCTGATAAGATTGCGTAGGACGAGCCATTTTATGTACTGCTAGTTTAGTTTTGCCAAGTTTGTTTTATTATTTTGTTGGGGGGCAGGTTAGAAAGCTTTTTGAATGTGTTCTTTTATATGAGCAACTTACTGGTAAAATTGTATAAGATGTACTGTTAATTTGATTTTTGTCAAGTTCATTTTGTCCTTTTAAATATCTCTCTCGATTGAGAAACTCAACCAAATATAACCTGGGAGTTAGTACAAGTATTTATGCATATTTAGAGTTATATAAATATGCATTATATACATTAGCCTTCTGCCTTGAAAGGCATTGAATTTTATATTTGGTTAAATTTAACAAAACGGAACTAAATTTAGGCCTAAAAGAAAACATAAGAAAGCCTTTTACCAGCTCCCAAGTAACTCAGTGTTTCTTTTTTTTTTGATGTATAATTTCAAATATTTGTATGTATGTTTGTAACCTCATTAATGTTAAGAAATTTGATTGTAACCATTGAGATCCTATTACATCCCCTATGACTACTCACGGGGTGGAGAGAGTAACTAATGCAAATTAGCTTACTATGTTATTATAGAATTAGTTTGGTTTTTTTTGAAGGGGGGGAGAATTGCAGTGCATTGGGGCAATCTCTTCCTTTCCTTCACTCTTCTGTCTCCCTGTCCACTATACGAAAAGCACCGCCCACAAAGAAGATTCACAGAGAACGACAAAAGAAGAGAAATTATTGAATGCATAAATCACGGGGTGGTGACAGAGACTGAAATGGTTGATGATTTATGCATTCTAGGAGACTTTTGCAGGCTTTTGACTTGCATGATACCTCTGATGAGCAGTCGAGCCCCTCCCTCCCTCCAGTGCTGAAGGTGTGAAGTCCTGACCTTGCAGGCTTTTGACTATTGATGCATCTGATGGGCAATCAAGGCCTCCCTCCCTCCAGTGCTGGAGGTGTGAAGTCCTGAAAAGATAAGAACTGACCTTGCAGGCTTTTGACTATTGATGCATCTGATGGGCAATCAAGGCCCTCCCTCCCTCCAGTGCTGGAGGTGTGAAGTCCTGAAAAGACAAGAACTGACCTTGCAGGCTTTTGACTATTGATACATCTGATGGGCAATCAGGACCCACCCTCCCTCTGCTAAACTTGAAAGGCGGGAACCAGGCGAAACACAAAAGACACAGCACAAGGCCTAGAAGATGCCTCAGGTGGACTAAGCCCAAAAAAGGAAAAACAACCCCTCATGCCAGGGAGGTGCCAGAGCATGCTGAGGGTATATAAACTGACTGGTGACTTTGAGAATTTGGGAGTTCTCCTTCTCCCCCACCGCCTGCGAATCAAGACCATCGCTCTCAAGCATCGCTGGATCCAGTGGGCGGTGACTATGTCCATTTCTTTTATACTCTCAGCTTCTCTTTTCCCTTACTCTCATCCTGGTTTTCCTCTCCCCTAAACAGTTTCTCCCCCCCCCCAAAAGGGGTTCTTCTCTTTTCTCTTACTCTCCCTGGCTCTTATCCTGCCTTTCTCTCCCCTATGCATTTTTCTCCTCCCCAGAAAGGTTATGACAGCACCCAAAAGTGTTAGCTTACCTATTGATTATGACAGCACCCAAAAATGTTAACTTACCTGTTGATTCAAAATTGTTAAAATAAATCTTATCAATATATATTTTCATACACCGATTATTTAGTGTCGTTTCGCTTTAATCCACGCCAAAGGAATTTTTGATAAAACCTGGGTTACCCCCCCCCCCCCTCTTTTCCTGGGGCGGGTCGTAACACAGAGAGACGGGGCTGTTGGGGGCAGCAGGAGGCCGGGCGGCGGATCGCTGGATGCGGCTCTTTGGGGAGCGGGGCTGGCGGCGCTGGCCGCGGTTCTGCTCGGTGCGCAAGGCTGGCGCCCGGGGACCATAGTGGCCGCGAATGAGGTGGCCGTGCAGGTCCCTCGAGGCTACCGTCCTGCCTGGCAGGTTCTTCACAGAGCTCAGTCTCCCAACTAGCCTCCCGTCCGCCCCCCCCCCGCTCCATAAAGCAATCCCACGAAACTCTCACCACTCTTATTTTTGTGAAGCCATTCTTTTCCCTTGCTTTTCTCTCTGTCCTTTAGAGAACTCCTGCGGTCCGTGCTTTGTGTAGTGGTGAAAGGCCCTTTTTTCATAGGGGCGCTACATTGCTGCCCTGTAGAAACTATTAAACGAGTAGTGCATTTCTAAGAAAATCCCCTGAAAGCTTCCAAAAAGGGGAAGGACGGACTGCAGGAGGTCTCTGAAGGACCGAGAGTAAAGCAAGGAAACGGGAACGACTCGACAAAGAAAAGAGCGGTGAGTGTTCCGAGGGAATACTTTATGGAGCAGAGGGAGGGACGGACGGGAGGCTAGTTGGGAGACGGAGCTCTGTGAAGAACCTGCCAGGCAGGACGGCAGCCTCCCTCCCTGGAGGGACCTGCACGGCAACACCAGCCGCGGCCCCCCGGTCGCCGGGTGCCAACCTTGTGCACCGAGCAGAACCGCGGCCAGCGCCGACAGTCTCGCTCTCCGCCGGCGCCGAATGCGCTAATCCACCTTACGGCTTCTCGCTGCCTCCGATAGCCCCGTCTCTGCTCCGGCCGGGCCGCCTCCTGTCCGCCTCCTCTCTGCCTCCTCTCCCTCCTCTGTCTTCGTCTCCGTCCACTGTTCTCGTCTCCGTCCACGGTCCTCCTCATCCAACTAAGCCCGGGTACTGTACCGGGGCGCCGACGCCTCTGGGGCTCTCGTCGGGTGCGGGCTGGATCCGGAGGGCCGGCGAGAGCGGCGGCAGCGGGGCGCCGGTCGGAGCTCTGCGCCGCGGAGGCGGCGGGGCCGGGCTAGGTGGGAGGGCTGAGGATTGGTCTCGAGGAGTTCAAGATTGACAGACCATGAGCTTTTTTCGTGGCCATCATCTCTTCCTTCTCATCTCTCTTTTGCTGGCCCGGGGGGACTCCTGAATTGTCCTCCACGGCAGGCGTTTTTGAGAATGCTCGAGGGGCAAGAGACGCAGAACATCCCTCCCGGCTCAGCTCCCCGGGTCAGCCACTCCTGGTCTGTCTCGGGGAGCATCCCTGCTGGCAGCAGGAGCAATTCTGCTAGCGACAAAGACCACCTGGGCTTTTGTCAGGGGTTGTGGTACGAGTGCTACGGCGAGGCAGTGCATGGGAGAAGCAGCATCCCCAGAGAAAGCTCGGATGTGGCATGGCATCTCCCACCTGCTTTGAACTTCCTGGAGATGCAACCTCCGTGAGGAGATCTCTTCTGTGTCCCCCCTCCTCCTGCTCCTCTTGCTCAGAGGACCAGGGAACAGCCTGTCACATCTGAACTGCATGTGGTGGAAGCAGCACATCTGCAGCAGGTTGAGGGGCGCTCAGAGGCGGGACTTCACGGTATTAAACAAACCCTAAAAGATATCTTTGGAATTTCATGGAATCAAAGGGGAAAAAAAAAGAATTCAATCCAATGACCAGAAACCATTGTATCGAACATTTCTTTAATATGTCAGCTGGGAATACATGGGGTACTCTGCCATGCATGGATCAAACATCTAGTATAAATTTCGGAATATAAGTACAGTGACACTTGAGAGACCCCTTCCCCCTTCACCAGCAGTGGAGAATTAGGTTATGATTTTGCGGTCATATAGCATCTTGGGTTTTATTCGCGGAGCAAGACTGCCATCTAGCGTCCATTTCTTCGGGGGGGGGCAGTCATGTTCGGAGAGTGGTCCTTCTCGCTAATCAGGCCTCGTAGTGTCTCTGCTTGATCTATCCGACCTCGAACTCCTAAATTAAATGTTCTAGGACCAACTAAGACATATGTCTTAGGACTTCCCATTTGCTTAAACAATATTTAATTGACTTTCTTCTTAACAGAACAATTTCTTATTGAAGAACATTTCAGAGGCACGTAAGCTAATTTCTTGAAGATGGGCATACGATATACTCTCTATTCATTTCCATGTGTTATCTACATTCTCTCTCCTAAAAATAACTGAAGTCTTAAAAGAATTAGGATATCATTTTTATCTTAGATAAAGCTTCTGATGTACTAAGTCGTTTAGAAAAGAGATCCTCTCTCATTTTAGTGCCATTGTGACAACATGGGGCTTCACGTAACACCTGGAACACTGAACACTGCAGATTCCCCTGGAATCAAAGGGCCATTGTGACACTCTAGGGCCTCATGGAAGAGGGAGGCAGTGCAGAGAGACCTCAAATTAGAGGTTTGCGCAATCATCCACCAGAGGAAGTTCAACAAGGGGAAGTGCCAGATTCTGTCCCTGGGATGGGGCAACCTCGGTTGTACGGACAGACTGGGAAGGACATGCCGCATAGCAGTGCTGGAAAATGGCCTCTGGGGTCGTGGTGGATGGCCAGCTGGCCAAGAGTCAGTGGTGCCCTGGCAGGGGCTCACTGCTCGCTCACACAAGGGTTTTCAGACACACGAGTCCTTCCCTTGCACACACCCAGCCAGACAGTTCATGGCAGCAGGGGCAGTATCTCCTGGGGCTCCTGCTGCCACGCCCGGAGCCTGAATACATCTCAAACCTTGTGAGGTGCCACTTGCTCTGCCACTATCTGAGAAGCCCCACGGCCTGAGGGATGGGCACAGGGAGCTCTGTCCACAGAAGCACATCCCAGAGCTGCATCCAGGGGCTCTGCCAGGGTTTAGTACCGTAAATTCAAAGTGATACCAGACACTCTTTGTCCCACAGAACTTCAAGGCTCCCCCATGAGGCTGATGGCAATTGTACTTGCTCAGGGTCATCTCCCCACACCACCACCAGGTGTGTGCTCAAGACTTGTCTCTTCAATGCAAAGAGAGTCACACGCCCTAGCCCATCCGTGTCTCTCCAGGGAAGGTTAAAGAACTTCTGTGGGCTGGATGAGAAGCCAGTGCACATGGGAATGGACCACGCCCTTCCCTGGTGGTCCTTCGTGTCCTTTTACTGAGTTGAGAGCAATGGGAAAGGGAATGAACCTTTTGACTGTGCCTCAGAGTGCCCGTCAACCTGCTGCAGATATGCTGGTTCCAGCACATCCAGTTCAGATGTGACAGGCTGTTCCCTGGTCCTCTGAGTAAGAGGAGCAGGAGGAGGGGGGACACAGAAGAGATCTCCTCACAGAGGCTGCATCACCAGAAAGTCCAAAGAAGGTGGGAGATGCCATGCCACGACCGAGCTTTCTCTGGGGAAGGTGCTTCTCCCATGCAATGCCTCTCCGTACCACTCGTGCCACATCCCCTGACAAAAGCCCAGGTGGTCTTTGTCGCTAGCAGAAGTGCTCCTGTTACCAGTAGGGATGATCCCCGGGACAGGCCAGGAGAGGCTGACCCGGGGAGCTGAGCCAGGAGGGATGTTCTGCGTCTCGTGCCCCTCGAGCATTCTCAAAAGCGCCTGCCGTGGAGGACAATTCAGGAGTCCCCCCGGGCCAGCAAAAGAGAGATGAGAAGGAAGAGATGATGGCCACGAAAAAAGCTCATGGTCTGTCAATCTTGAACTCCTCGAGACCAATCCTCAGCCCTCCCACCTAGCCCGGCCCCGCCGCCTCCGCGGCGTAGAGCTCCTACCGGTGCCCCGCTGCCGCCGCTCTCGCCGGCCCTCCGGATCCAGCCCGCACCCGACGAGAGCCCCAGAGGCGTCGGCGCCCCGGTACAGTACCCGGGCTTAGTTGGATGAGGAGGACCGTGGACGGAGACGAGAACAGTGGACGGAGACGAAGACAGAGGAGGGAGAGGAGGCAGAGAGGAGGCGGACAGGAGGCGGCCCGGCCGGAGCAGAGACGGGGCTATCGGAGGCAGCGAGAAGCCGTACGGCGGATGAGCACATTCGGCGCCGGCGGAGAGCGGGACTGTCGGCGCTGGCCGCGGTTCTGCTCGGTGCACAAGGTTGGCACCCGGCGACCGGGGGGCCGCGGCTGGAGTTGCCGTGCAGGTCCCTCCAGGGAGGGAGGCTGCCGTCCTGCCTGGCAGGTTCTTCACAGAGCTCCGTCTCCCATCTAACCTCCCGTCCGTCCCTCCCTCTGCTCCATAAAGTATTCCCTCGGAACACTCACCGGTCTTTTCTTTGTCGAGCCGTTCCCGTTTCCTTGCTTTACTCTCGGTCCTTCAGAGACCTCCTGCAGTCCGTCCTTCCCCTTCTCTACTTTCCTTTCTCTCTTGTTTAGCTCAGTCGCGCAGCTTCCCATTCTTCAGTGACTCCAAAAATCCACCTCTCTTTCCCGCACGCAACTCTCCAGCAAATTCTAATGGGCACATCCACAACTGCACACCTTGACAGTCTCGTCAAATTCTTCTCCGTACGGTCCTGACTCTTTCTGTGCCCTGTCTTCTGGGAAACAACATCTCCAGTGCAAAAAGCCATTCTGACGGCTTTTTGTCTTTATCTCCCCGCCAGTGTCTGCAGGCAGAGCCCAGGGGTACTAGGACACATTGGTGGAGACAACGGAAGGCAGTGAGATCATCAGAAAGTGTTCACACGCCAACCTCTGGAGCGGCGATTTTATCCCTTTCTACCGGCAGCTCCCGGGTCACAGCACGGAACTCCTCGCGCGCGCTGCTAAAGGGTGCCGAGAGCTGCATGCGCCAGCGGGGCGGCTGTCGTTGTCGGGAGATGGACGTTGGACCTTCCTCTAACTCTCCCGGCTCAGCTCCCCGGGTCAGCCTCTCCTGGTCTGTCTCGGGGAGCATCCCTGCTGGCAGCAGGAGTAATTCTGCTAGCGACAAAGACCACCTGGGCTTTTGTCAGGGGCTGTGGTACGAGTGCTACGGCGAGGCAGTGCATGGGAGAAACAGCATCCCCAGAGAAAGCTCGGACGTGGCAGAGAACCTCCGAACTTCTTTGGACTTCCTGGCGTTGCAGTCTCTGTGAGGAGAGCTCTTGTGTGTCCCTCCTCCTGTTCCTCTTGCTCAGAGGACAAGAGAAGAGTCTGTCACACCTGAACTGGATGTGGTGGAAGCAGCACATCTGCAGCAGGTTGAGGGGCAGAGTGCCGAGACGGAACTGGTTGAGGAGGGCTGGGGAGGGAGAAGAAAGCAGAGGAGGGAGAGGAGGGGGAGAGGAGGCGGCCCGGCCGGAGCAGAGAGACGGGGCTGTTGGGGGTAGCGGGAGGCCGGGCGGCGGATCGCTGGATGCGGCTCTTTGGGGAGTGGGGCTGGCGGCGCTGGCCGCGGTTCTGCTCGGTGCGCAAGGCTGGCGCCCGGGGACCGTGGTGGCCGCGAATGAGGTGGCCGTGCAGGTCCCTCGAGGCTGCCGTCCTGCCTGGCAGGTTCTTCACAGAGCTCAGTCTCCCAACTAGCCTCCCGTCCGTCCCCCCGTCTGCTCCATAAAGCATTCCCACGAAACACTCACCACTCTTATTTTTGTGAAGCCATTCTTTTCCCTTGCTTTTCTCTCTGTCCTTTAGAGAACTCCTGCTGTCCGTGCTTTGTGTAGTGGTGAAAGGCCCTTTTTTCATAGGGGCGCTACATTGCTGCCCTGTAGAAACTATTAAACGAGTAGTGCATTTCTAAGAAAATCCCCTGAAAGCTTCCAAAAAGGGGAAGGACGGACTGCAGGAGGTCTCTGAAGGACCGAGAGTAAAGCAAGGAAACGGGAACGACTCGACAAAGAAAAGAGCGGTGAGTGTTCCGAGGGAATACTTTATGGAGCAGAGGGAGGGACGGACGGGAGGCTAGTTGGGAGACGGAGCTCTGTGAAGAACCTGCCAGGCAGGACGGCAGCCTCCCTCCCTGGAGGGACCTGCACGGCAACACCAGCCGCGGCCCCCCGGTCGCCGGGTGCCAACCTTGTGCACCGAGCAGAACCGCGGCCAGCGCCGACAGTCCCGCTCTCCGCCGGCGCCGAATGCGCTAATCCACCTTACGGCTTCTCGCTGCCTCCGATAGCCCCGTCTCTGCTCCGGCCGGGCCGCCTCCTGTCCGCCTCCTCTCTGCCTCCTCTCCCTCCTCTGTCTTCGTCTCCGTCCACTGTTCTCGTCTCCGTCCACGGTCCTCCTCATCCAACTAAGCCCGGGTACTGTACCGGGGCGCCGACGCCTCTGGGGCTCTCGTCGGGTGCGGGCTGGATCCGGAGGGCCGGCGAGAGCGGCGGCAGCGGGGCGCCGGTCGGAGCTCTGCGCCGCGGAGGCGGCGGGGCCGGGCTAGGTGGGAGGGCTGAGGATTGGTCTCGAGGAGTTCAAGATTGACAGACCATGAGCTTTTTTCGTGGCCATCATCTCTTCCTTCTCATCTCTCTTTTGCTGGCCCGGGGGGACTCCTGAATTGTCCTCCACGGCAGGCGTTTTTGAGAATGCTCGAGGGGCAAGAGACGCAGAACATCCCTCCCGGCTCAGCTCCCCGGGTCAGCCTCTCCTGGTCTGTCTCGGGGAGCATCCCTGCTGGCAGCAGGAGCAATTCTGCTAGCGACAAAGACCACCTGGGCTTTTGTCAGGGGCTGTGGTACGAGTGCTACGGCGAGGCAGTGCATGGGAGAAGCAGCATCCCCAGAGAAAGCTCGGATGTGGCATGGCATCTCCCACCTGCTTTGAACTTCCTGGAGATGCAACCTCCGTGAGGAGATCTCTTCTGTGTCCCCCCTCCTCCTGCTCCTCTTGCTCAGAGGACCAGGGAACAGCCTGTCACATCTGAACTGCATGTGGTGGAAGCAGCACATCTGCAGCAGGTTGAGGGGCGCTCAGAGGCGGGACTTCACGGTATTAAACAAACCCTAAAAGATATCTTTGGAATTTCATGGAATCAAAGGGGGAAAAAAAAGAATTCAATCCAATGACCAGAAACCATTGTATCGAACATTTCTTTAATATGTCAGCTGGGAATACATGGGGTACTCTGCCATGCATGGATCAAACATCTAGTATAAATTTCGGAATATAAGTACAGTGACACATGAGAGACCCCTTCCCCCTTCACCAGCAGTGGAGAATTAGGTTATGATTTTGCGGTCATATAGCATCTTGGGTTTTATTCGCGGAGCAAGACTGCCATCTAGCGTCCATTTCTTCGGGGGGGGGCAGTCATGTTCGGAGAGTGGTCCTTCTCGCTAATCAGGCCTCGTAGTGTCTCTGCTTGATCTATCCGACCTCGAACTCCTAAATTAAATGTTCTAGGACCAACTAAGACATATGTCTTAGGACTTCCCATTTGCTTAAACAATATTTAATTGACTTTCTTCTTAACAGAACAATTTCTTATTGAAGAACATTTCAGAGGCACGTAAGCTAATTTCTTGAAGATGGGCATACGATATACTCTCTATTCGTTTCCATGTGTTATCTACATTCTCTCTCCTAAAAATAACTGAAGTCTTAAAAGAATTAGGATATCATTTTTATCTTAGATAAAGCTTCTGATGTACTAAGTCGTTTAGAAAAGAGATCCTCTCTCATTTTAGTGCCATTGTGACAACATGGGGTTTCACGTAACACCTGGAACACTGAACACTGCAGATTCCCCTGGAATCAAAGGGCCATTGTGACACTCTAGGGCCTCATGGAAGAGGGAGGCAGTGCAGAGAGACCTCAAATTAGAGGTTTGCGCAATCATCCACCAGAGGAAGTTCAACAAGGGGAAGTGCCAGATTCTGTCCCTGGGATGGGGCAACCTCGGTTGTACGGACAGACTGGGAAGGACATGCCGCATAGCAGTGCTGGAAAATGGCCTCTGGGGTCGTGGTGGATGGCCAGCTGGCCAAGAGTCAGTGGTGCCCTGGCAGGGGCTCACTGCTCGCTCACACAAGGGTTTTCAGACACACGAGTCCTTCCCTTGCACACACCCAGCCAGACAGTTCATGGCAGCAGGGGCAGTATCTCCTGGGGCTCCTGCTGCCACGCCCGGAGCCTGAATACATCTCAACCCTTGTGAGGTGCCACTTGCTCTGCCACTATCTGAGAAGCCCCACGGCCTGAGGGATGGGCACAGGGAGCTCTGTCCACAGAAGCACATCCCAGAGCTGCATCCAGGGGCTTTGCCAGGGTTTAGTACCGTAAATTCAAAGTGATACCAGACACTCTTTGTCCCACAGAACTTCAAGGCTCCCCCATGAGGCTGATGGCAATTGTACTTGCTCAGGGTCATCTCCCCACACCACCACCAGGTGTGTGCTCAAGACTTGTCTCTTCAATGCAAAGAGAGTCACACGCCCTAGCCCATCCGTGTCTCTCCAGGGAAGGTTAAAGAACTTCTGTGGGCTGGATGAGAAGCCAGTGCACATGGGAATGGACCACGCCCTTCCCTGGTGGTCCTTCGTGTCCTTTTACTGAGTTGAGAGCAATGGGAAAGGGAATGAACCTTTTGACTGTGCCTCAGAGTGCCCGTCAACCTGCTGCAGATATGCTGGTTCCAGCACATCCAGTTCAGATGTGACAGGCTGTTCCCTGGTCCTCTGAGTAAGAGGAGCAGGAGGAGGGGGGACACAGAAGAGATCTCCTCACAGAGGCTGCATCACCAGAAAGTCCAAAGAAGGTGGGAGATGCCATGCCACGACCGAGCTTTCTCTGGGGAAGGTGCTTCTCCCATGCAATGCCTCTCCGTACCACTCGTGCCACATCCCCTGACAAAAGCCCAGGTGGTCTTTGTCGCTAGCAGAAGTGCTCCTGTTACCAGTAGGGATGATCCCCGGGACAGGCCAGGAGAGGCTGACCCGGGGAGCTGAGCCAGGAGGGATGTTCTGCGTCTCGTGCCCCTCGAGCATTCTCAAAAGCGCCTGCCGTGGAGGACAATTCAGGAGTCCCCCCGGGCCAGCAAAAGAGAGATGAGAAGGAAGAGATGATGGCCACGAAAAAAACTCATGGTCTGTCAATCTTGAACTCCTCGAGACCAATCCTCAGCCCTCCCACCTAGCCCGGCCCCGCCGCCTCCGCGGCGCAGAGCTCCTACCGCCGCCCCGCTCTAGCCGCTCTCGCCGGCCCTCCGGATCCAGCCCGCACCCGACGAGAGCCCCAGAGGCGTCGGCGCCCCGGTACAGTACCCGGGCTTAGTTGGATGAGGAGGACCGTGGACGGAGACGAGAACAGTGGACGGAGACGAAGACAGAGGAGGGAGAGGAGGCAGAGAGGAGGCGGACAGGAGGCGGCCCGGCCGGAGCAGAGACGGGGCTATCGGAGGCAGCGAGAAGCCGTACGGCGGATGAGCACATTCGGCGCCGGCGGAGAGCGGGACTGTCGACGCTGGCCGCGGTTCTGCTCGGTGCACAAGGTTGGCACCCGGCGACCGGGGGGCCGCGGCTGGAGTTGCCGTGCAGGTCCCTCCAGGGAGGGAGGCTGCCGTCCTGCCTGGTAGGTTCTTCACAGAGCTCCGTCTCCCATCTAGCCTCCCGTCCGTCCCTCCCTCTGCTCCATAAAGTATTCCCTCGGAACACTCACCGGTCTTTTCTTTGTCGAGCCGTTCCCGTTTCCTTGCTTTACTCTCGGTCCTTCAGAGACCTCCTGCAGTCCGTCCTTCCCCTTCTCTACTTTCCTTTCTCTCTTGTTTAGCTCAGTCGCGCAGCTTCCCATTCTTCAGTGACTCCAAAAATCCACCTCTCTTTCCCGCACGCAACTCTCCAGCAAATTCTAATGGGCACATCCACAACTGCACACCTTGACAGTCTCGTCAAATTCTTCTCCGTACGGTCCTGACTCTTTCTGTGCCCTGTCTTCTGGGAAACAACATCTCCAGTGCAAAAAGCCATTCTGACGGCTTTTTGTCTTTATCTCCCCGCCAGTGTCTGCAGGCAGAGCCCAGGGGTACTAGGACACATTGGTGGAGACAACGGAAGGCAGTGAGATCATCAGAAAGTGTTCACACGCCAACCTCTGGAGCGGCGATTTTATCCCTTTCTACCGGCAGCTCCCGGGTCACAGCACGGAACTCCTCGCGCGCGCTGCTAAAGGGTGCCGAGAGCTGCATGCGCCAGCGGGACGGCTGTCGTTGTCGGGAGATGGACGTTGGACCTTCCTCTAACTCTCCCGGCTCAGCTCCCCGGGTCAGCCTCTCCTGGTCTGTCTCGGGGAGCATCCCTGCTGGCAGCAGGAGTAATTCTGCTAGCGACAAAGACCACCTGGGCTTTTGTCAGGGGCTGTGGTACGAGTGCTACGGCGAGGCAGTGCATGGGAGAAACAGCATCCCCAGAGAAAGCTCGGACGTGGCAGAGAACCTCCGAACTTCTTTGGACTTCCTGGCGTTGCAGTCTCTGTGAGGAGAGCTCTTGTGTGTCCCTCCTCCTGTTCCTCTTGCTCAGAGGACAAGAGAAGAGTCTGTCACACCTGAACTGGATGTGGTGGAAGCAGCACATCTGCAGCAGGTTGAGGGGCAGAGTGCCGAGACGGAACTGGTTGAGGAGGGCTGGGGAGGGAGAAGAAAGCAGAGGAGGGAGAGGAGGGGGAGAGGAGGCGGCCCGGCCGGAGCAGAGAGACGGGGCTGTTGGGGGTAGCGGGAGGCCGGGCGGCGGATCGCTGGATGCGGCTCTTTGGGGAGTGGGGCTGGCGACGCTGGCCGCGGTTCTGCTCGGTGCGCAAGGCTGGCGCCCGGGGACCGTGGTGGCCGCGAATGAGGTGGCCGTGCAGGTCCCTCGAGGCTGCCGTCCTGCCTGGCAGGTTCTTCACAGAGCTCAGTCTCCCAACTAGCCTCCCGTCCGTCCCCCCGTCTGCTCCATAAAGCATTCCCACGAAACACTCACCACTCTTATTTTTGTGAAGCCATTCTTTTCCCTTGCTTTTCTCTCTGTCCTTTAGAGAACTCCTGCTGTCCGTGCTTTGTGTAGTGGTGAAAGGCCCTTTTTTCATAGGGGTGCTACATTGCTGCCCTGTAGAAACTATTAAACGAGTAGTGCATTTCTAAGAAAATCCCCTGAAAGCTTCCAAAAAGGGGAAGGACGGACTGCAGGAGGTCTCTGAAGGACCGAGAGTAAAGCAAGGAAACGGGAACGACTCGACAAAGAAAAGAGCGGTGAGTGTTCCGAGGGAATACTTTATGGAGCAGAGGGAGGGACGGACGGGAGGCTAGTTGGGAGACGGAGCTCTGTGAAGAACCTGCCAGGCAGGACGGCAGCCTCCCTCCCTGGAGGGACCTGCACGGCAACACCAGCCGCGGCCCCCCGGTCGCCGGGTGCCAACCTTGTGCACCGAGCAGAACCGCGGCCAGCGCCGACAGTCCCGCTCTCCGCCGGCGCCGAATGCGCTAATCCACCTTACGGCTTCTCGCTGCCTCCGATAGCCCCGTCTCTGCTCCGACCGGGCCGCCTCCTGTCCGCCTCCTCTCTGCCTCCTCTCCCTCCTCTGTCTTCGTCTCCGTCCACTGTTCTCGTCTCCGTCCACGGTCCTCCTCATCCAACTAAGCCCGGGTACTGTACCGGGGCGCCGACGCCTCTGGGGCTCTCGTCGGGTGCGGGCTGGATCCGGAGGGCCGGCGAGAGCGGCGGCAGCGGGGCGCCGGTCGGAGCTCTGCGCCGCGGAGGCGGCGGGGCCGGGCTAGGTGGGAGGGCTGAGGATTGGTCTCGAGGAGTTCAAGATTGACAGACCATGAGCTTTTTTCGTGGCCATCATCTCTTCCTTCTCATCTCTCTTTTGCTGGCCCGGGGGGACTCCTGAATTGTCCTCCACGGCAGGCGTTTTGAGAATGCTCGAGGGGCAAGAGACGCAGAACATCCCTCCCGGCTCAGCTCCCCGGGTCAGCCACTCCTGGTCTGTCTCGGGGAGCATCCCTGCTGGCAGCAGGAGCAATTCTGCTAGCGACAAAGACCACCTGGGCTTTTGTCAGGGGCTGTGGTACGAGTGCTACGGCGAGGCAGTGCATGGGAGAAGCAGCATCCCCAGAGAAAGCTCGGATGTGGCATGGCATCTCCCACCTGCTTTGAACTTCCTGGAGATGCAACCTCCGTGAGGAGATCTCTTCTGTGTCCCCCCTCCTCCTGCTCCTCTTGCTCAGAGGACCAGGGAACAGCCTGTCACATCTGAACTGCATGTGGTGGAAGCAGCACATCTGCAGCAGGTTGAGGGGCGCTCAGAGGCGGGACTTCACGGTATTAAACAAACCCTAAAAGATATCTTTGGAATTTCATGGAATCAAAGGGGGAAAAAAAAGAATTCAATCCAATGACCAGAAACCATTGTATCGAACATTTCTTTAATATGTCAGCTGGGAATACATGGGGTACTCTGCCATGCATGGATCAAACATCTAGTATAAATTTCGGAATATAAGTACAGTGACACTTGAGAGACCCCTTCCCCCTTCACCAGCAGTGGAGAATTAGGTTATGATTTTGCGGTCATATAGCATCTTGGGTTTTATTCGCGGAGCAAGACTGCCATCTAGCGTCCATTTCTTCGGGGGGGGGCAGTCATGTTCGGAGAGTGGTCCTTCTCGCTAATCAGGCCTCGTAGTGTCTCTGCTTGATCTATCCGACCTCGAACTCCTAAATTAAATGTTCTAGGACCAACTAAGACATATGTCTTAGGACTTCCCATTTGCTTAAACAATATTTAATTGACTTTCTTCTTAACAGAACAATTTCTTATTGAAGAACATTTCAGAGGCACGTAAGCTAATTTCTTGAAGATGGGCATACGATATACTCTCTATTCGTTTCCATGTGTTATCTACATTCTCTCTCCTAAAAATAACTGAAGTCTTAAAAGAATTAGGATATCATTTTTATCTTAGATAAAGCTTCTGATGTACTAAGTCGTTTAGAAAAGAGATCCTCTCTCATTTTAGTGCCATTGTGACAACATGGGGTTTCACGTAACACCTGGAACACTGAACACTGCAGATTCCCCTGGAATCAAAGGGCCATTGTGACACTCTAGGGCCTCATGGAAGAGGGAGGCAGTGCAGAGAGACCTCAAATTAGAGGTTTGCGCAATCATCCACCAGAGGAAGTTCAACAAGGGGAAGTGCCAGATTCTGTCCCTGGGATGGGGCAACCTCGGTTGTACGGACAGACTGGGAAGGACATGCCGCATAGCAGTGCTGGAAAATGGCCTCTGGGGTCGTGGTGGATGGCCAGCTGGCCAAGAGTCAGTGGTGCCCTGGCAGGGGCTCACTGCTCGCTCACACAAGGGTTTTCAGACACACGAGTCCTTCCCTTGCACACACCCAGCCAGACAGTTCATGGCAGCAGGGGCAGTATCTCCTGGGGCTCCTGCTGCCACGCCCGGAGCCTGAATACATCTCAACCCTTGTGAGGTGCCACTTGCTCTGCCACTATCTGAGAAGCCCCACGGCCTGAGGGATGGGCACAGGGAGCTCTGTCCACAGAAGCACATCCCAGAGCTGCATCCAGGGGCTTTGCCAGGGTTTAGTACCGTAAATTCAAAGTGATACCAGACACTCTTTGTCCCACAGAACTTCAAGGCTCCCCCATGAGGCTGATGGCAATTGTACTTGCTCAGGGTCATCTCCCCACACCACCACCAGGTGTGTGCTCAAGACTTGTCTCTTCAATGCAAAGAGAGTCACACGCCCTAGCCCATCCGTGTCTCTCCAGGGAAGGTTAAAGAACTTCTGTGGGCTGGATGAGAAGCCAGTGCACATGGGAATGGACCACGCCCTTCCCTGGTGGTCCTTCGTGTCCTTTTACTGAGTTGAGAGCAATGGGAAAGGGAATGAACCTTTTGACTGTGCCTCAGAGTGCCCGTCAACCTGCTGCAGATATGCTGGTTCCAGCACATCCAGTTCAGATGTGACAGGCTGTTCCCTGGTCCTCTGAGTAAGAGGAGCAGGAGGAGGGGGGGACACAGAAGAGATCTCCTCACAGAGGCTGCATCACCAGAAAGTCCAAAGAAGGTGGGAGATGCCATGCCACGACCGAGCTTTCTCTGGGGAAGGTGCTTCTCCCATGCAATGCCTCTCCGTACCACTCGTGCCACATCCCCTGACAAAAGCCCAGGTGGTCTTTGTCGCTAGCAGAAGTGCTCCTGTTACCAGTAGGGATGATCCCCGGGACAGGCCAGGAGAGGCTGACCCGGGGAGCTGAGCCAGGAGGGATGTTCTGCGTCTCGTGCCCCTCGAGCATTCTCAAAAGCGCCTGCCGTGGAGGACAATTCAGGAGTCCCCCCGGGCCAGCAAAAGAGAGATGAGAAGGAAGAGATGATGGCCACGAAAAAAACTCATGGTCTGTCAATCTTGAACTCCTCGAGACCAATCCTCAGCCCTCCCACCTAGCCCGGCCCCGCCGCCTCCGCGGCGCAGAGCTCCTACCGCCGCCCCGCTCTAGCCGCTCTCGCCGGCCCTCCGGATCCAGCCCGCACCCGACGAGAGCCCCAGAGGCGTCGGCGCCCCGGTACAGTACCCGGGCTTAGTTGGATGAGGAGGACCGTGGACGGAGACGAGAACAGTGGACGGAGACGA